>NW_015112631.1:713208-721032 GCF_001443285.1 Poecilia latipinna
TTACATCATCAGACGGGCCAAAATATAAAGTTAAGTGGAAATTTTACTCAAGTAGGAGTAGAGATATTTCATAATAAAATTACTCAAGTAAAAGTCAAAAGTACAGCATAGCAAAAATACTCCTAAAAGTACAATTTAAAAAAAGTTACCCAAGTAAATGTACTTTTAGGAGTACTTTTACTGCACTGAACTTTGAGTAATTTTATTATGAAATATCTCTACTCCTACTTGAGTAAAATTTCCACTTAACTTTATATTTTGGCCCGTCTGATGATGTAATATTTAAATATTAAATGACTGATAATTTGATCAGTTACTCAGTTCTTGAATTGACATTTTACCAAATACTTTTTACGGCAGTAATTTCTTGCTACTTTTTACTTTTACTTGGGTAAAACATGTTGAAGTAGTGCTAATCTTACCTGAGTTCAGTTTCTGGTACTCTTCCCTCCCTTTCCTTCAGGTACGTCAGCGTAACGAACTCGGCATTTACCTGATCAACCTGTCGGTGGCTGACCTCCTCTACATTATCACTCTTCCTCTGTGGATCGACTACTTCCTGCAGCACGACGACTGGATCCATGGGCAGGAGAGCTGCAAACTGTTCGGCTTCATCTTCTACACAAACATCTACGTCAGCATTGCCTTCCTGTGCTGCATATCACTGGACCGGTACCTGGCTGTGGCGTATCCGCTGCGCTTCGTTAAGGTCCGGCGAATCAAGACAGGTAGGATTTTCACAAGACGACTGGGGGAAAATTAGGCTGTTACATTGTGGATAGAAGAATTTATTTTTAAGACAAGAAATGACAACTTTCAGGGTTTTCGAAATTGTAAATATGAGTAAACAAGTGGGGTTCCTCAAGGTGCCATTTTGTGCTACTTTTATTCAACTTTTACAGGATCTCCTACTATGTCTTAAGAAAAGTATACAGGGTCAGCAAAAGTGCTAAATCAGAAAATTATCTCTGCTTCTACCACATTAGCAGAAGTATGAAACATTGCCAGACTAAATGGCTTCTTGTCAATGCAGAACAGAAAAACAAAACAAAAAAAACAAGCTCATACTTTTATTTTATTAAGTTAGCTCAAAATGCTGCTGGCAGGGAAACTAATCAACAACAGAAAAAGTGATCGCAAAATACTCATCCTCGATTAACATTTTAAAATGGTAAAATTTTAGATCTCTTAGATGCTCTATAAAGCACAGAATGACGATTTCCGAGTTGCTGGTCAGATATGAACCATGTAAACCACTGAGGTTATCGGAGTTCTGCTTAGTTATTGTTCAGTGGACCAGAACTAAACCAGGGAAAGCAGCAGTTAGTTGATATAACATATAGGATATGATTTTAAGTCGCCTAGCATGTTAATGAAGGAATTATTTAAGTTTATTTCAGTTTCTCCCATGTTGTTAGTGAAATAATCTGCCAGTGGAACTAGAACTGGGTTGCTAGGTAACGGGCTGGGCTTGGCTGGGGTTGCTAGGTAACGGCTCAGTGGAACATTCTAGCAGCAGAACTAAAACCTTTTCATTCATAAGGAATTATTGACTTAAAATAAGCTCACATTTCCTGCAGAGAAGTTACTTGTAAGTTGGTTTTGTCTGATTTCAAGAATACGACGATATTTGCACTACAAACTAGACCAGAAATACTTGGTAAGATTTTGTGTTTTTACAGTGCTGGTTGACTCTTCTTCAGTGGGAGGAGTTACAGCCGCGTCTAATAACAATACACCTCTGTTTTGGATTGCGCAGCTGAAACACACAGTGAAAACAAACAAAGAGAAAAACTTGTTTAAACAATATTTCCAGAAAAATAAATACCTGTTCCCACTCTTAAAGTCAGAACGTTGCCAATAATCTCTGTTCTGTGTACAAGGCAAACAAGAGATTCCACTCTGTCCGTATATATCAGACAAAGATTAAACCAAAATAGAAACCTTGCTTGAAAAGAAAAGCACAAGCTTGCTTTCCTAAGGTTTAAGAAAAAAGGTTTACAGTGTAGAAATTTGTTATTGGATCTTAGTGATCTGTATTAACACAAAGACGATAAGAAAATACAGCAGCAGATAACATTTTTCAGTCTTACGACAAGTAAACTGACATGCAACGCATAGAGAAAGCAACAAGAGCTCAATCTCAGACTCAAAAGACGTCAGTTAACAAGTAAAATGTTAAAGTTCACCTGTAGATTGGTGAAACTGCATCTAAATGAACCACAAAACTCCTGGAATAATACTTCTTTTTGTTCATAATTATCAGAACCTTGTTATTAGCTGTGTTCGTCTTAACTTAATTGCACAAATTAAAATGACAAAATTAATTAGTTTAATAAAAAAAAATGCCAATTTTGAAAAAACTCCAGATTTTCAATAAAAAGTTTTTGCAGTAGGATTTGCAGTTTTTAGCTATGTCTAAATAGATGTATTTCACAAAACTGCAATGGAAACACTTTAATTCATGAGTGACATGATCAACAGCCGGATTACTACTGGTGGAAACACCAAAGAAGACGACAGGAAGTGGTAGCAGGATGATTTGGTTTTTTTCTGGCTCCACTAGAACTCTCACTGCTTTACACTTCATAAATAGTTGTGTGTCATTCTAACGTGTTGAATCCATAACTTTAAAGTAAAATGGCTGACTAAAGTTTCCCCAAAATGCAGCAAAAGTAGCCACTTTTGGGCTTGAGGCTCCAAAGCATGAGAAAGACACTGACGTCTCTTCTGATTGGCTGATAGCCATTTAACTGTTTACATCTGTCAGTGCCATGATTTTTAATGACTTGAACAAGATTACTCACATGTGATCTTAACGTTATTTCTTATTTAATTGAAACACCGTAATTGGCAAAATTGTTTTTTTTTTTGACATTAACAGAACATTGCTAATATTCTTATCCACATCTTGACAAAGATAAATAATAGAAAGATAGATGCACATATTTGCAATGGTACCATTTGCAAAAACCACATGACACACAGATAGTTACACAAATTCAACCTTGACTTCTAGTTTTTTAAAAGATATCTATGTAAGAAAGAAACCTTTTTTTACTACTTTATTTTATTGATATGTTGATATTTAAAATGTATATTGAAAAAAGTTAAATGTGAAAGTCAAAGGTGTTGTGGTGCATTATCCTGTAAAATAAACTGATTCTTAAGTATCAACAAAAAACTTAAGTATCTAGAACTATAAATTTACACCTTCATCATTTTCATAATGGACATGAAACAGGATTTGCAGTGTTTTTGAAATGATGCATTGAATAAAGATGGTAAACTGGGTAAATCCTGGTGGAGAGCTGGAAGTCTAATTCCCCTTCTTGTCTTCCTGCAGCCGTTTGTGTCAGTGCCATTGTCTGGATCATTGAGATTATCGCCAACTCCGCTCCTCTCTTCCACGATGAACTCTTCCAGGACCGCTTCAACCACACCTTCTGCTTCGAGAAGTACCCGATGCAGGACTGGGTGGCAGGAATGAACCTCTACAGGACTTTCCTTGGTTTCCTGACGCCATGGACAGCCATGCTGGTCGCCTACAGAGGGATACTAGCCGCGGTGCGATGCAACGTCTCCACGGAGCGCCAGGAGAAAGCCAAAATCCAGCGACTGGCCTTGAGTTTAATTCTCATTGTCCTGCTGTGCTTCGGACCGTACCACATGCTGCTCTTGGTGCGCAGCGTCATGTTTCTGAAGAAGCCGTGCGACTGCAGCTCAGAGGAGACGCTGTTTGCTGCGTACCATGTAGCGCTAGCGCTAACTAGCCTGAACTGTGTAGCCGACCCCATTTTGTACTGCTTCGTCAATGAGGGTGCCAGGAACGACGTTAGCCGCGCCCTTTACGCCATAATGTCCTCGGCATGCCAGAGGCGCCCCTCGTCCTCGCCTTCGCATGCCGACATTCTCAATGCTGGCTCCGTCACCATGGAGACGCCTCTTTCGACTAAGAAGTCGTCGTGCGTGTACGTCGATGGCGGGAAGGCGAGCAGCTACAAGACTGAGCTGCTAGCCATGAAGGAGGAATGTCTACAGATGACCATCCTTGCGGTTAAAAAGTGAATTGTGGGAAACGGCAAACCGATTCAAACCGTCCGGCGCTGCGAAGCGGAGGATCGCCGCGAGTCGAGGGCGCGATTTCTCCCACGACGACCAGGGCGAAGTCAGATATGTTCAGTGGTGGTTGACAGGAGGCGACCAGGATTCCACTGAAACGCCAAAATGAGATTCATGAGAACTAAAGACACAGGGTTCATCACCTGAAACAGCTGCTGCTAGCCTGCTAGCCTGCTAGCATAGCAGGAAATCTGGGTAGCACTTTATTTGAAGGAGTGTTCATAAGACTGACATGAACATGAAGGAGTTTAAATATTTATGACTGTTGTCATGAAGTGTCAGGCAGTAATGACACTAAATGCAACTTTAAATGCTAATTTTCTTTAAAAGTGTCCTTATTTACCAAATAATGCAAAGTTCATACTTTTAATTCACTTTTAATTCAACTTTTAGTAAAACTTTGCTTTAAAAGTGTTATTTTCTGAATAACGCCAATATGACACTTTTAATGCAAGTTGTAATTCAACTTTGCATTAAAATTTTTATTATTTCCCAAAGATTGAAAAGTTGACACTTTAAATTGAATTTTAATGCAAGTTGACAACCCCAACCCTAACTTTTAAGGCAAGTTTTTGCCTTAAAAGTGCAATTATTTATATTGCATATTGCAAAGTTGAGATTTTTACTGGACTTTTTATGCCGGTTTTAATGTAAATTTGCTATGAAAGTGTCATTATTTTTCAAATAATACAAAGTTAATTATTTTTAATGCACATTTAATTCAACTTTTGGTGAAACCTTTCTTTAAAATGTCATTATTTACTGAATAATGCAAGGATAATACTTTTAATGCAAGTTTTAATGCAAGATTGCATTAAAACCTGCAAGATTGCATTAAAACTGTCATTACTCTCCAAATAATGCAAAGTTTACACTTTTAATTTACTTTTAATGCATGTTTTGCATTAAAAATCCTCATTTTCATAACACCAGTCTGACACAATCATGAAAACACCTTCATGTTTATTACAGTTATCAGTCTTCTGCAGACCCTTCACAATAAAGTGTTGCCGGAGTCAGACCTGGAAGCGGCAGCAGACGACGGCTCATGTTCGACATTAAGTGGGTTTTTGCTTCTTCAACCAGACTGACTTTGATTTTTTTATTTTTTAAATTCAGTTTGCAAGCTGAGTTTTAGGGATATCACTTTCTAATCCGGCGTGACATTTTGGTGCCCAGGCCGCTAGTTTTCCAATTTGAAATCAATATTTTTGACATGTCGGCCATTAACATCGCAGCCTGTTTTAACGATTTTATCTTTAGTCTGAATGTGCAGGGAGACCAGAACATGGTTGGCAAAGTTAAAGTTAGAAATATGAAGGGAAATTAGAAGTTCATCCTGTGGATTTTATAGCAGAGTGGACCAAAATGTTGATTCATTTACTGATTTTTTTTATTTTTCTCACCTGGTCAAAAAAACGTTATGATACTTACAACACACCTGTGGGTATTAAACCAAAATATCAAAAGAGATCATCTTTCGTACCTCTGTGAATTACTTTGCTGCACAACTTTTGCAAACTGATTAATTTGTAATAATTTTGAAATCGTCCTCATTGTTACATTATTTTTAAAAAACAAAAAAAATCCTGATAAAGTCCCTCAGATTCAAAAAGGATTTAGAGAGGCTGCACTTTTGTATGGATCATAATTTAGTTAAATAACCTGATTTGCATTAACTGATTTTTAATCCGAGAGGATACAGGGACCTAAATCACACAAACGCAGCAGCAGCATGTTTACCACAAAGTGATAAAATGATGCTTCTCTTGGGTCTGTAATCTGAGTTTCTTTGCTTTTAGTTGATGCATCCAATTGATTGCATGCAACAGGATTTCTAGTAGTTTTCAACTAAACACACCTAGAGACTTTTAAAATAAAAAAAACAGCCAACTGACTGGCTATAAAATAGTTTGCATAAAACTAAGTGAATGTGATTAATTTCTATAATCTGATCGGCTCTCAGCTTTTCATAAAGTGCATTACTTTTATGCTAATACACTAGCTGCGTTACAAAATTTTTATGCTGTTATCGAAAAAACACAATTTTACATTTGTTGTGTTTCCGTTAAATTAAAATTTCTATTAAAAATCACATGAATAAGTTTGTTCACACAATAAAAAGTTAAAAAAACATCATGCTACCATTTCCTGTCGTTGTCTTCTTTGTCGTTTCCACCAGTAGTAGCATCCTGTTGATCAAATGTTGCAAAAAAGTGCAGTTTTGCGATATAAACTAATTTCAATACAACCAAAAAAACAACACATCCTAACGCAACAACTTTTAATCAAAAGACATGAATTGATGTGTTTCCGTTAAGCAAATTTATTTTCAAAGTTCCAATTTGCGCAATCATATGGAAATGATGTTATTGATATATATTTTCTTGCTGTCACAGAAAATAATTTTATCTGATAAAATAAAAAGTGATTCAGTTCAAGGCTGAAAATGCAGAATTTTATTTCTAAAACAAAACATTTACAAAAACTAAACCATCTATTTTACTTTGACAAATAATCACATATATCAAAGAGTATAAGGCTGATTTTTCTCAAAAATAAAATGAGCAATGAAAGGGACAATACTTAAAACAATCTCATCCTCACTCCTTATACCATAATATTTTCTGCAATCTGTTTAAATTGTCTCTTTAACCTCATTCTGTTTGCATATTAATGATCTTCACATTTCAAACAAACATAAGATGTCATTTCTTCCTTTAATGCAGTAAATCCCACTGCATAATATATATATATATATATATATATATATATATATATATATATATATATATATATATATATATATATATATATATATATATATATATATATATACTGCTCAAAAACATAAAGGAAACACTCAAATAACACATCCTAGATCTGAATGAATGAAATGTTCTCATTGAATACTTTGTTCTGTACAAAGTTGAATGTGCTGACAACAAAATCACACAAAAATCATCAAAAATCATCAATGGAAATCAAATTTATTAACCAATGGAGGCCTGGATTTGGAGCCACACACAAAATTAAAGTGAAATGTTCCCTTTATTTTTTTGAGCAGTATATATATAATATACACATAATAAAATAAATTAACTCTCCAACAGAAATCATGGCGGTAAAACCACAAAAGTTGAGGTAAAGATTACAAAATTAGTAAGAAAACAAAAATTAACAGTTTTTTCCTAAAAATGTTTAATATTTTTTGTTGTTTTTCTTTACACTCAGAGATTTTTTGTTTCATTTGATTCATGTTGATGTTTCAATTATTCATTTGTTTACATTGTTCAATGCTTTGCCAATAAAAATTAAATAAAATAGTTTTCAAACAGTTTTATGGAAGCAGAAAGTTTCCCAAGTTTAACCTTTACTTACAATTTGTCAATAAATAAATAATAATAATATTAAAAATTCAGATCCCAATAATAATGCTGCTTCTTTTTGGCATGAGTTGTGTGAAATGTTAGGTTTTATTTTTGCATAAAGTTGTTTGTGCCATTAAAACAGAAGGTGACGACTTTTGTGATGTCACAGTTATTTAACTTTGTCTATGTGAGAAATAAATGATGGAGATGAAACTCTGAAGTGATACTTTTATTTTATTTATTTATTATAGTTTATGAGCTGTAATTTATGCAGTTTCATAATTTTTTGGTGCATCAATATTGATTCAGGTTTTGGTTATTTTTACTAATT
>NW_015112631.1:726545-747466 GCF_001443285.1 Poecilia latipinna
TTGCTTTTAATAATTTATTTTTCTCTTAATATGTTAATTACATCTATCTACAGTGGCAATTTAGGGCCATTGCAAAACATTATTGAATTTATGCAAAAAAAACCTCTGAAATTTAAAATTAATCTCTAGAATTTATTTTAACAACAACTTGGAATTTTTTTTGAGAATTTATTTTCAAAAATTATTTGAAAAAATGTGTTGAATTTTTTGATTTGTCAAAAAAAATTATTTCTCAAAAAATTTGCTGATCTAGCAATAATTCGCTAGACAAAACCTTAAAGCTAAAAAAAATTGTAGAATTTTTTTTAAAGTCAAAAATTTTATACTTTTGGAAATTTTCAGTCAGTTGAACATTTTTTGACTTTTGAAACAGTCAAAAGTTTCCAAGTTGTTTTTGTTTTGTTTTGTTTTGGTTATTTTTTATTTATGACATTAATCTCAAAATTTCTGTTTTTTTAATTTGCTCAATTTTTTTCTATGTAATCCGCCATCAAATCTATCCACTTATTATTTTATATTTATTTGCTTGTTTTTGCTCTTTTAATTCATTCATTCATTCATTCTGATACACAGTAATGTAAATTTGATGACTTGATATTAAACTTGATGAATCTGGTGAAGGATGGGACTTTGATGAAGCTACATCAGGATAACATCTACAGGTAAAATCTATTTTCTTTTATCTATTGATTTATTTTTACATAATGCTCCTACTTAACTCAGTATAAAAAAATTGTTTCTTCAACACAATCTGACTTAACTTAATGGTAAAATCTTGTGTTGACTGTTTTCTTTGCTGATTTTGTGGTGAAAATATGAATTGTTACACTAACACTTAAAGATAATTTACATTTTCAATAATAAGAAAGATGTAGTTTTTCCTTTGTGGAAGCGAGTTGCTGATTTAAACATTAAAAGATAAAAAAGGATGTTTCACAAATGTTTTGTGGACATGCAGTATGTTATTTCATGTTTGACTAAAATGATGTTAGAAATACAGGAGATGTGGAAATAAAGGCAGAAACAACCTGAAGGAAACTCTGCTCTCTGAAAGATCTGCAAAGTCACCTTTTCACTCCTCACTTCGACTCCCTCAGCTGCACAACTAATGAACTGCATCAGTGTGTGTGTGTGTGCGCGCACACGCATGTGCGTGTCACTGCATGTCCCACAATGAGGTTACTATGTCGGCCCAAGAATTTATGGTCTGTCTCTTCCACAGTTACCCAGCAGAGGAATCAGTTTGTTTACGAATGTACTCATGAGGAAGGATGCATCTACACAGCGTGAAAAGGGAAAACATAAGTTTTATCTGGAAATCTAGGCTCTGAGGCGTGTGTCTAAGCAGACACACACATGCATGTTTGTGTGGCTATCTTTGTGGGGACTTTCCATTGACTTCCATTCATTTCTACAGCCTAAACCTTAACCTTATCCTAACCCTAACCATTACATATCTAATCATAACCCCAACCAAAACTCAATTCACACCTTAGTCCTAAATCTGGCCCCTGACCAAAAAACAGCGTTTCCTCTTGTGAGAACCAGGCTTTGGTCCCCACAGGAGCCGTGGTCCCCACAACGTAGTATGTGTCAGGAAAATGGTCCCCACAAGGTATTACAAACAAACGCGCACACACACACACACACACACACACACACACACACACACACACACGTCCCCCTGATATGAGGAGAAAGAGGCAACAGCCGTGGAGTCTCCAAGGGAACATTGTTTCTCGTCCTCCATGCTCCGCTGGTCTCCTCTGCTATAAATAGACGCTGCCCAGAGGCCATTACCAGCAGCTCACCTGATTATGAAAATGATTTATCTCCAGGTGAAAAATAAACATTAATCACAGCTGGAAAATAAGAGCTGGCTGCTCAGTTTTTACAGAAAGTTTGACATTTCCTGAAAATCAGAAGATGACTGATTCTTTTTTTTTTCTTGTCGACTTAACAGAGAAAAGCAATAAATTAGTTTTTTAATTTTCTTTTAATCTAACTCAAAATTAAGATGCATTTTTCAACAATTTCTGAGGTTAATGTCAAAATTTAAGAATTTTTTTCAAACAAATTGGCAATTTTGCAAACTCAGAAATTTCCAGATGTTTCTAAAAAAAAAAGTTCTGAGATTAATTTCAAAATGTAATTTTTTCTAGACAATTTTCAACTTTTCAAACTCAGAAATGTCCATGTTTTTTCTAGAAAATTTCTGAGATTTATCTAAAAATTTCTGAGATTTTTCTAGCATGTTTTTTTGGCTTTTCAATCTCAGAAATTTTCTTGTTTGTCTAGAAAATGTTGAGATTACTCTCAAAATTCCTGAGTTCATTTCCTGCAATTTTTTTATTTCCTTATCTTTTCTATGAATTCTTTTAGATTAATCTCAAAATGTAAGAAAATTCTTTAGCAAATATTTGACTTTTCAAGTTCAGCGATTTCTTTGTTTTTTTCTAGAACATTTCTGAGATTAATCTCAAATATTCAGATTTTTCTTTTTGGCATAAATTTACTCCTCTCTTTATTACGTTACGTAAAGCATAACGTTACGTTACGTAAAGCGTAAAAGTGAGGTGTTGCGTCCACCTACCACTGTGACCAATGTGACCCAGAATCCCTGTTTAAGATGCACTCTAATCTAATTAGTCCCTCATTCAGCTGGATTTCCATTCTGGCAGAGAAAGCAGGTCACCAGTCACTGAACCGCCCAGATAAATACACAATCCGTTTAAAAAAACACCCACAATGTTTTGTTTTTATAAGCGCAACATGCCTCAGGAGATAGGAACAAAAGACTTTAATTTCTAACAGGCAGGCGTTTAGGCTCCTAAATGTGTTTGGAAAAGCATCCTTAGCTGTTATTATTACTATTATTTATTTAGATTTAATTTATTAGTTTTCTATGCTTTTATTTCTGTTTTTAATGCAGAACTTTTAATGTTTGTTGATTGTTTTTGTTTAAGGGATTTTTAACAAATTGCCACAAATTTTGAGTAAACAAAGTACAAATTTAAACTGAGATTTCACTTTTCTACAGATAGTTGGTTCTTCTACATTCAGGCAGGATTTATTGTATTATTCATAAATAATACATTAAGTTGATTCAACCCATTTTAAACAGGGGGACCAGCTTCTCAATAACCTGTTTCATATTTATTCAGGTTATTATTCAGTTCCCCTGCATGCAGCTCAGAGAACTGGACGCAGCTCAATGAGGTCAAAGACTGAATTTCAAATGAAGATCCATAATTCATGTTCCCTGAAACCTGTTTTTCCTCCTCAGCATTTAAGAAAAAAAAAGATATTTTTCAGTTGGTTTGTTCAGGATTTAGTTGATTTTAGAGATTTTCCTTAAAGTTTTTATATAAAAGTAGTGAAACATTTCCTCAAATAACTGTAATTATGTGTTCAGATCACTTCCACAATGGTGAATTTAGAAAAATCTGAAACAGACATTAATAATACATTAAGTTGCACTTGATTAGTTAATAGTTGTTAATGTTATATGCTATTATGGTCCATTGCTATGGTTACTTACTTTGTTTTTCTTTCCATCTCTTTCTGCAGGTGTAGAAGCAAACTTCCACACTACAAAAACATTAAATCTGACCAAGTATTTTGTCTTATTTCAAGTATTTACATCTTCTAGTGTAAATACTTGAAATAAGAATAAATTAAACTGTAAGTAACTTTTCAGTAACATATAGAGGCTGAAAAGCTGTAATGCTTCACTTTTGCAAAATGGTGGGTGAATTAAAATGTAAAATCTTAGATATTCTAACATTTTGTGTGTTTCTGACTCTTGAAGGGGCAGTATCAGTTTAAAGCACAAGTTACTCTGTTGCCTTCATTTGTTAGAATCAAGAAAGTTATGGACAACCCTGACCATCTTCTTCATGAAACTGTATTGGAAAAACAGGGTGTCTTCAGTTAGAGGCTTCTTCAGATTCGCTGTAACACAGACTGCTACAGGAGATATTTCCTGCCAACAGCCATCACCATCTACAAAAACTCTTTGAAGAATTTAAATTAATAATTTATTACATTTCATTTCCCTTGGGCTCAATAAATTATTTCTGAATTGAATGTAAATTTGAATAAAAATGTTGTATATATCAAATACGACTTAAGAGATTTTACTTTGTAATTTAACATCTTGAAATTGGGCCTCTGTCTCTTTTAGAAACTCCTGCTCTGTCTGAAGCTCCGCCTACAGGAAGTCATCCCAACATGGCTCCTCTATTATCCCTTCAGCAACATTTTTACCAGTGTTTCACTAAGAAGTAGCTTGTTCAATTAGGTATTTGCTAATTGCTGCTGGCTAGTCTGAAGGAGCTGAGAGGGGGAGGAGCTTCGTGCTTGGAGGCGGGGCTATATCCACTCAGGTGTTTTACAGCTGTATGGTTGCCATGGAGATTAAAGGATTTCTCAAACATACATGAAAGAATAAAATCAACACTCCAGGTTTGTTTTAGATGAAAGAATAACATAAAAATGTTGATTTTAGATTTTACTGTCCCTTTAAGCTGTGAAATACAGATGAAATGATGGATGACTCACCATGAAATGTCAGCAGGAAGCAGCTGGCGCCCACTTATGGTTCACTGACTTCACACCAATAAGGGCAAGGCGTCTTCCGCAGACGTGAATCAGCTTTCCCCTTCAATGTAAGGAAGATTCAGGACAATTAGAAAAACAAACTTTAATTGTTCTGCCGCCAGACTTCCCGCTAGCCGAAGAATTACTCACAAAATTAACAAACTATTGTTAACATGGCTCTGTTAGTAATCAATAATCAAGCAGCTGTTTGTTTTTTATAATAAATAACATTTAGCAACAAAATATCTTCAGGCAGGAAGTTTCAGAAAACATAAAATGTTCTGTATTTGTAGGAGAAAATGCAGTGAAGATGTAAAGCTCAGTGCTGACTGCAGTGAAACAGAAAACCACATAAAGATGAGAACTGCTTTTGTGATTTATAGTTTCTCTCCTCAAACTGAAAGATTAATGTGAGGGAGAGCTGAGTGTGCAGCCGTGTTTGACTCTCTGTCTTTGTTGGGAACAAAAGTTAGAAACAGAACTGGGAGGTTTACTACTAATCATTGATTATATAGTATTTTTTTTCCTTCCTAGGAGAGCTTCTGATCTTCCTCTGAGCTCCAGTTTAAAAGTTCAGAGATCAGAGCAGCCCTCCCCTGTGACTCCTCCATTCAGCTCCTTCAGACTAGCCAGCAGCAATTAGCAAACACCAGGTGGAATTTCTGAGCTCATTATGTGAGCTACTTGTCAGAGAACGCTAGTAAAAACATTGTTAAGGGTTTAATAGATTTATTGCCTTTTGGACAGCCTTATTGTGATATATTAATTGACTAAACTGAAGTTAAACACCATCACTATGGGGCCCCATAAGGGGAACTGATTTTTTTCTTCTTTTTTTGTTTTTAATTTCTCTATGATTATGTTAACAAAAACACACAATTTCATAGTAAAGTTGTGATAAAGTTGTTATTATTATTATTATTATTATTATTATTTTTACAATAATATATACTTAGTCATGCATAAATCATTGTTTAGAGAGAGAAAATAAATAAATAAATAGCTATTGGGCGCCACCTGGTGGCCGCGGTAGGTATCGCGTCACCGTATTATGAGCTGCTGTGCAAAGCTCCGGTGGAAGTTAAGCTAGCAAAAATAATCTCGCGAAAGAATACTCATGCTTCAGGAACAGAGAAAAGAAAGAGGAGAACAGAAAAAAGTCAAGATAAAGGTATGTTTTCATGTGTCTTGGTAATTTCATGTTTATCAAAAAGATTTGTGGAGCTGCTAGTAGAGAATTAGCTTGATAGCGACCTTGAACGGTCCGGTTCAACAGCCAAACATTTATGCTAACGTCTTTGTGTTTGTGGGAAACTGAGCTTTAACTTTAAATGAGTTGATTCTCGTGGTTGGCTCAAAACGACGTGTTTGCTAACATTTGAAAACAATAATGAGATGTTCTCAGTGTTTGAAAATGTCTAGGTCAGGGGTGTACAAACTTTTTGCAAAGGGGGCCAGATTTGGTGTGTTAAAAATGTAGGGGTCCGACCTTGGCGGATAGAACAGCAATATATTTAACAGCAGCATTCTGTGTTTTACATTTGCTTTTTTATTTTAATTTCAGCGATCTTAAGCATGTCTTTTGGTTCATTTGAAACATGCATATCATATGCAATTGAATATTCACTTAACCTCAATTTTTCAACACTAACTTTTCTAACGGTTAAACAGAAGTAATTGTACTCTTGAGTGCAAATTACATTTGAAACATAAAAAAAATATCTCACCATGGCAGGTCAATATTTACAGAATTTTTAAATAAAATAACAGAAAAATGAGCAACTAATAGTCATATCAACAAGTGCAGGGCTCATTTGAAATATGACATATTAGTAAATGTTGATTAGATTTTTAAAAGTTTATTATTCTGGAGTGAAAACTGAAAACTTGTCTGAATTTATGACTTATTTTGATCTTAAAAAACAAAAACAAAATTTATTCAGAGACTTATTGTAAATGACAAATGACTTGTCTGCATTAATGTGATACTGAGGTCCGGACTGCAGCACATAGGCCAGTTCTGGCTCAAAGGCAGCGGTACTGATGCGCAAGATGTCTCGTAATGAGAGTCCGTTATTGAAGTTCACAGCCGAGAATGTCTTCTCACAAATACGTCAACTAGGGTTTCAACCCGTCCCGTAAAATACGGAACCGTCCCGTATTGAACTGAAACGGGACACGATTTGTTCCGTACTCTACAAATGTGTAAATGTAATAACAAAGAAATGGTCCCCGAGTTTTCTATATACTCGGCTGCCCCAGTCATTGTTTCATGTTGCGATATTGCGCCCAGCTGCTTTCTGGGTAACACAGACCAACCCCGACACGCTGCCGCCGCAAATGGTCGGCAGGGCTGCTGCCCTCTAGTGGGTAAATGAGGAACAGCATTTAGTGTGTAAGCTCCGCCCTATGCAGTAACGTTACTGCTGCCCAATGTATTAATTCTACGTGCCAGACGTTATTGATGTTATGACAGAGGCTGCGGGCCGGATGAAATTTGACCACGGGCCGCATTTGGGCCCCGGGCCGGACTTTGCATGTCTGGTCTAGATGTTTCTTCACCAGGCTTCATGGTTCCTGCATTAATACACCAATGAGCGACTCTAAGCAGAAGGTGGTGATGTGTTGTTAGCTGCTGAGCGTGATCATTTATGTGGCTAAAACAAACATTACTTTTACATAAACTTATATGTGAAACTTCTCCAGGAACTGTTAAAATTATTTGAAGGCTCAGAATCAGCCCAGTACAGGTTCTGATGTAATGAATTAGATTTTTATTGGAACTACACAAAAGAGAAATTAATTTAATAAAAGTATGTCATGAATATGTGTATATGTATTCCATCTTAAGTCCAGTTCATACTAATTTTTTTAAAATTGCTTTACTACCTCTACACCATGTGTCAAACTCGAGGTCCGGGGGCCAAATCTGGCCCGCTGCAGCGTTTAATGTGGCCCTCTAGACTCCAGATTGCATCAATAAGTCCCTCCAGTTTTTCACAAATCCACGAAACTCACATAAAGTGAACATATCCCCACATTTTTTTCTGATTTTTACTGCAAATGTTTCTCAAAATTGTCCAGAAACATTGGGTTGAAGTGACTGCTGCCTCAGCCGTACTTTACAATCTGTGACTGATACAGCAATGAAAAGTCACATTATCTGACAAAAACAATCATGAACTCCTAGATGGACTGATCAGTGTGAAAAAAATGTTCAATACGATGAAACACTTACTAAATGCTGAAACAAACAGCTGCTTAATGATACTTTTAATGGGTTTTATTAATACATTCTGGCCCTGTAAGAACATTCAGATTTTTGATTTGGCCCAAAATGAAAATGAATTTGACGCCTTTGATGAGTTTATAGCAGGTGTGTGAATTATGTAATAATCTTGTAATCCATGTTATTTTCCATAGAGAGACCCAAAACCAGATTTCACTTTGACACCAGGTCTTATGTATTTATGTGTTTAGTTAACAAAATGTTCTTCCTTTTATGCTTCGTTTGGACGTTTTGTTCTGGCAAGATGTTTGAAAAACACTGAACATGAGACCCTGTCTGCTTCTGACAGTAACTTATTTGAAAAGAAAAGAGCGGGCGGGAAATAAAACAATGTCTGTTTGCTTTCACACCGTTACATAACGTCCTCACTGCCATCTAACAGACTCACTTCTGCCTCTGAAGCCTCAACAGAAAACCGCTGACCGTTTCTGCGTTTAAACTCAGCATACAATTAATTATGATTAATTCGATTAATTGTTTGAAAATCGATTTAAAAAATCTAAATTGTTAATCGATTGATGGCTCTAAACACTTAAAATGATCATCCTGAGCGACTGTTACGGCCCAGGTACTTTACAGAGTATGCATTGGTCCCCTAAAGTTAACTTTTAAATCCTCAGACTTTCTTCTCTCTGCAGGCGTTTTGTGACTTTGACTTTGGTTTTCTGTAATTCTTGTGAAATACTTTATTTTTTCCGCTGTTTACTTGTGGCTCCAGTCTCTCACCTGGTTTTGTTTTTCTGTTTTCTGAGAGAAATCTTCATTTTGTTATATTCTCTTCCATTTTTCCATGAATTACATCTGGTTTCTTTTTGTAATAAACTGCATTTTTTTCCCCAGGTTACATTCGGCAGGGTTTTCTTTGTTCCTCTGTCAGATTTTGTTTTCCAGAAACTTTGTCTTTTTCTGTGTGGTTTAGTCGGTCCTGCCTCTGAGTGTCCTTTGTCTTGTTTCTGTTTATTTATTTTTGCTCTGAGGACACCATCTGTCTTCCTCTTGGTCCTGCGTGGCTCCTTCACCTCCGAACATCTGTTGTTAGCTTAAAACTATAAAAACACTGATTTGAAACACAAGAAAGGCTGAGACAGCAGGTGAATTAAGGTTATATGCTAATCGTTTAGCCATATTTACCAGAACTCGTTATGTTATTGTTTAAGTTTAACTAAAGCTGCTGTTTTATAAAAAATATAATTAGGCCAGGGTGTCAGACGTTTTGGCATGGGGGCCAAAAATGTACAACTTTCTTTAGTATTTTTGTTTTTGCAAGAACAATTTTAAGTTATAATTTTTAGGGTATAATTTTTTCAGATTATTAAACACTTTTTTGAGTTTTTACTTGGTTTATTTTTAGAAGTGTATTAAAGGGGAATGCCCAAGTGATTGTTTTTACAAATAAATTGAATCAATTAAAAGCAAAAACTTGTTGCACCTTAAAATTTCCATTTTAAGATTTTAAATTATCTGTTTTTTTTAAGTTTATACTGTAGATATTATTTTTAAACATATATTTACTGCCTGAACCAGCAATCCAGATTTAGGCTATTCTTGAATTCCGATCAAGGGCCGCCCAGAATCATTTCAAGGGCCGCAAACGGCCCCCGGGCCGCACTTTGGACACCCCTGAATTAGCTCTGCCTTCAACTTTGAGGTTCAGTTAAACTTTGTTCAATATTTTTCCCCAGCAGGTGTTTCCTGAAGGTTTGCTGAGTCGGTATTTTGTTTCGCTAATGGGCTCTATTTCTGATTGGCTTGGAGAGGAAATAAGAAAACAGAAAGTGTTAATTTTTTACTTTTGCTTGAGTAATTTCTTGGACGGATACTTTTAATGGGCAGAGAAATGGAAGAATCCAGCATATGGACTGTAAGAGACTTGAATAATCTACAAACCAAAGGAGAAAATAATCTAAGAGAAATATTTCCAATTGTAAAAGGAGCAAAACAACAAGAACAAACTAAGAAACTGAACCCGAAGAAATGAATTTATACGGCAAAACGCCAGTGGCGATAACAACAGAGTATGGCAACACCTTTCGAGCGATAATAAACCCAGAAATAACGCAAATACCTGTGGATCTTGGCGCTATTCTCTTTTACCTTTTTAATATTGCCAAAATATTCAATCCGAGAGGAACAAAAAATTAAATGTAACGTCACAAATCAGGAGGCGCTGCCCCGTTACCTAGCAACCCCAGTAGAGTCCAGACTGTTACCTAGCAACCCAAGCAGAACTTTGGCACGTTTGGTCAGCTAGTTTTACTGCCGTACACTGCAAAAACACAAATCCTACCAAATATTTTTGGTCTGTTTTTAGTTTGAATATCTTAGTACACTTGAAAAAAGACAAAACTAACTTAGAAGTAACTTCTTAATATTGATGAAAAATGCCAGTTCCACTAGCAGATGATTTCACTTGAAACATGAGAAAAATGTTTTGTCATAAGTATTAATTATGCCATAGATATTAATGAATTATTCTGCTGAAAAGTAAGTTAGTTTTATCTTATTCCACTATGATATTTGCTCTGTAAAGCAGACCAAAGGTACTTGGTACGACTTGTGTTTTTGCAGTGAATTTGGCTGAGTTCATTGTGTCGGGTCAGGACCGGTGACGATAGACAAGCCGCTCCTGCTCTTTTTTTCTGCCCGTTTAGCAGGAATATCGTATTCGTGTTCGCAGCGGTTCTTTGGTTTGGTTTATTGTTCAGCGCCGCTCATACGGGGTCGGCGTTTTCAGAGCGGTCCGGTTTCAGAGCCAAACGTCCAAACAACGGCTCTGGGTCGCATTGGTTCCTCTTTCTTTCTTTCCTTTTGTTCCTTTCTTTTCCTGTCTTTCTTTGTTCTTTCTGTTTTCATTCTTTTTCTTTGGTTTCTTTTTTGTTTGTTTCTCTTTCATTATTTCTTTTCGTCAAAAAATCTTAAATAAAAAGCTGAACATTTTATTTTATTTTATTTTGGGAATTTGCTCTAAAAAGCACAAATGGATCGGTGCTACACCAAAAAAATGTAGAATAAGCATAAATTATTAGAACCTCAATCTAAGACTGGCATTTTACAGTGAAATCTGTTTCTCTTAGTATTTTATTTACCGTTATTAGAGAATTTTCTTACCCGTTGCTCTGTTTGCAGAACATGAACATCACACATTTATCCTGCAATTTGAGGCTTTTTATCCCATATTTAAAGTTGTTTTAGGAACTTTATTGCTCTGTTTAAACAAGACAATATTAACTTGAAAAAAATCTTGATTATTTATTCATGTGATAATCCAGATACACTTTCAAACTGCCTGCAGAGAAGACTTTATTTTCTAAACCCACATATTTAAAAAGCTGATAAAATCTTCTGTAATGTGTGCAAAGACCCCACAAACCTAATTACTATCTCAGCAGGACAGATTAAGGCTGATCTACGTCAAACAGACATTAAATGTAGGACAGCTGCAGATGCTTTACCCTGCGGAGCTGCAGTGGTTGTGTAGGAGCAGGAAGGCCATCTCCAAGGTCGTCATACTGGGACAGGACAGTGTAAACTGGTAGGCACAGAGGAGAACATCCAAAGTAAACAGCCTGAGCTTGAGAAAACAAACACATCCCATCATATGTAAGGGAGACGGGCAAAAAAATCTCTCATTCATAAACAAATTTTCCCAATTTTGTCCTAACAGAGCCCTGAAAATATGTGCTGACCAGCATTTCTGCTTTGGTTTGTTTTCTGATAAAAATGATGCAACAGTTAAAGCAATAATTAATGCATTGAGTGAAATACATGTAGTATTACACTCTGATTCTTCTCAGAGTAAAACGCAAGATTTCACTTTGGTTGCTGTTACTCACCTCATTCCCACCAGTCTGTTTATTACTGCGATCACTCCAAAAATACAACATTTAGGTCGTATTTCTAGTGAAACTATCTAGATTAGACTTAGAAGAACCTTTTCAGCAAGTTTTATGAGTTTGTTTTAAGTAGATAATTGTGTAATATTGATGAAAAAATACTACTTCCATTGGGGAATTATGTCACTTGCAACAAGACATTTTTATAATGTTAAGGTTAATTTGGAACTAGAACTTTCTCAATATTAATAATTATTTACTTAAAACAAGCCTCTATTTTATGCTCAGATGCTACTTGTTAGTTTTCATATTTCAAGTGTACTAAAATATTTGCACTAGAAACCAAACCAAAGTTACTTGTGCTGGAGTTCTGCTTGGGTTGCTAGGTAACGAGCTGGGCTCTACTGTGGTTGCTAGGTAACGAGCCAGGCTCTACTGTGGTTGCTAGGTAACGGGGCAGTGCCTGCTGATTTCTAATGTTACATTCCAGAGGTTCAACGTTCAGTTTCCAACGCCAAGGTGACTTTGTTGTTGTGGCGTTATGTAAAATCGAATTCAACGAGTTTTACATCATTTTATATTGTTAAAATGTCAAAAACACATCTGCAGTGTTTCTCACCTGAGTGAAGTCAAGCCCCACTCTGCTCAAATATAACAAAATGTGTCAAACGTTTGTGAAGCAAAAAGTTTTGTTTGTGCTGCTATCATTTTAAAGACATTAATGCGTCTAATACATGTAGTACAGGTCATGAAAGGTCAACCAGCCTTCCCCAATCGGACAACATTGGTGTCAGCCAACTTGGTCTATGTTTGTACAGCAGAGATTTTCCTTTATGCTGCTTTTCCTTTGAAGATGTTTATTAAAGTTTAAAGGTCAAAAGGTCAGCCAACTCCCCCACATTAGCCAACTCTTACAAAATTGTTGTCAAACATTGTGCCCCTATCATTTTAAAGATATGAATAAAAAAAGTTTCCGAAGGTCATCAGAGGTCATCATCAACATCTTCGAAATAAAAGCAGCACAAACAAAAAAAATCTTGATTTCGACACCAATCCTGTTGTATGTGAAGACGGTGTGGGGGCTGGTTGACCTTTCATGACCTCTGGAAACATTTATTAATATTTTTAAAATGATGGCGACACTAACACAATTTTTGCAGTACAAACGTTTGACACCAGTTTTGTTAGATTTGAAGAAGGTGGGAGGTCAACTTCACTCGAGTCAGAGACTCCCTCCCATGCGCTTCGCCCAGTCAGTTCCTCCAGACTAGCGGCAGCAGCAATTACCAAACACCTGGTGGAACTGCAAGTCTGCTGAGCTCATCGTACCAACTACGACTGAGTCCAACGCTCCTAAAAACGGTTTTAAACGGCATAATGAGGAGCACTTTTATGATGACTTACTGAAGAAAAAACTGGAGCTTCTTAAAGAGACAGAGGCCAATTTCTAGGCGTCAAATTCCCAAATCAAAGTCGCATTTGATGTTTACAGCCTTTTTATAACAACTGACGGTAATACAGTTACTTTATTGTGATACAAAATACCTCTTTGGTTCTTGGAAAGTATTTGAAGCCGGCCCTTTAAGTATGAGTGTGTACATGGTTGTATAACATTTATCAATAATGGATGGTTGGAACATTAGAAACCTTTTAAAGTCCTCAATGTACAAGCTATACATTCCTGGAACGCTTTATGTTTTGCTTTAATGTGTTCCAGGAAGGCGGTGGATTGTCATTTTCATGTTAAACAAATAAAACTTGTTGGGCATTTTTTGTTCTTTCACTGTAAAATAAATCAGAAGGAAGTTTCTCACGGTAAACTGATGCTGAATAAACAAAGTGGTGTAGCGTAAGAAAACCATCAATGACACAGTGATGTTTACCTTACCACCACAGAACAGTGGCTAGTTTTATGATTTCATATGAAACATTATGTAACCACTTTACTGAAAGGGTTACACAGGATTGGGATTTCTATTCTGAGTTAGAAACTAGTATGTGCTGCACTTTTTTACTGAAGGTTGGTAAAACACTCCATGAACAGAATAAAATGGGAGGAAAAGACTGTAAATAGATGGAAAAGTTCATTTCTAATAAAAGAGGTATGAAGTTGTCCTGCAAGTAATTATCAAGTGTTGAATATTAGTACAATAAAAGTACAAATGAAACTACTGAACAACAAGGTAAAAAACACAAAATCTTACAAAGTATTTTTGGTCTAGTTTCTAGTGCAAATATCTTAGTACATTTCAAATAAGACAAAACTAACTTAAAAGCAACTTTTCAGCAAGATAAATGAGCTTTTTTAAGTCAATGTTTCCTTCATATTTAGGAAAAAGTTCTAGTTCCACCTGTAGAATATTCCACTACCCCGTTACCTAGCAACCCCAGCCAAGCCCAGCCCGTTACCTAGCAACCCAATTCTAGTTCCACTGGCAGATTATTTCACTTATAACATGGGAAAAGTGTCTTGTTATGAGTGAAATAATCTAACAGTGGAACTAGAAACCTTTCATCAATGTTAAGGAATTATTAAGTCTAATCAAGCTCCTACATGTTCCTCAAAAGTTACTTGTAAGTTAGTTTTGTCTTATTTCAAATGTACTAGGATATTTGCACAACAAACTTAAGCAAAAATTGTAAGATTTTGCATTTTTGCAGTGAAATTAAAGCCAATAAAAGTTTGGGTTTTCTCCAGGATGTGAGAAAAAGGAGCCGGATCCTGACACTGAGCAGCATTCAGGAAGCACAGGGTGTGAAATGTGAGCAACACCGCCACCTAGTGGACAGAGAGCAAAACAACAAACCATCATTTATGAAATCACTGAAAATCTCAACATCCTGAATAATAAAATATAAAACGTGGCTTAGAAACACCATATTGAAAACATTCACTATATATTTACCTTATAGAGCAACTAATAGCTACTGTCTATAGATGTTTTGTGTCTATCGTCAACAATCTCTGTTTGTTTTAGATTAATTTTGCTCCAGCCATTTTTTTTTTTACAGTATTTTAATTCATTACTGGGGAATCATCATCATGTACACTAGTTCTAGTTCAACTGGCAGGTTATTTCACTTGTAACAAAACATGTTTCCATGTCATATGTGAAATAATCTGCCACTTGAAACTACAACTTTTTCATCACTATTAGGAATTATTGACTTAAAACAAGCTCCTATATCTTGCTGAAATGTTACAAGTCTGTTTTGTCTTATTTCAAATGTACTAAGATATTTGCAATAGAAACTAGACGAAAATACATGGTAATATTGTGTATTTTTACAGTGTTACCTAGCAACGTAGCGTTGCTGTAAAACAAACTGTGACGTGTTTCAGTTTGGTTTCCTCCAACTATTGCTCCAAACATTGGTCAGTTACTTTGGTCTCATCTGTCATAAGCAGACCAAAGTACAAATACTTCATAATAAAACTACTCAAAGAACAAAGTAGTACAAACACTCCTAAAATTATTTTTTTTCTAAAAAGGTTACTCAAGTAAATGTATTTGGGTAAATGTAACTAGTTGCTACCAAACTCAGGTTATAAGGATAGAAATTATTCAGTCATGCTGCGAAATAATCTCTCTTTCTGCCGGGTGAAGGATTATTTTTTGCCCGTTTATTCCCAGATTGAGCAGCAGCTGCTTCTCTGAGGTCACTGCTGAACTGTCACCATCTCAGCATCTTGTTAACTCACACTTTTAAGGAACAAACTGCCAAAACTCCTGCTTTTATAGAGTGATCAGTCTGTTTCTGGGCCAGATAAATATCTACCCGTCTTTTTTTTCCTTCTACTCGCCCATAAACCTAAATGCCGTAATCGTCCCTCCAGACGGCGGGCTGGCAGCCGTCCAGACCGGCTAAGTGCGAGTCCTGCAGCATCAAACTTGCACGAGTCCTGCAGCATCAAACTTGGACGGGCCGGCGCTGTAAGCAAACAGTTCCAGGTCAGTGGATGAAGTGTAAATCTGTGGAATGTGCAAATACACAGGCAGGCCTGTAAAACCGTTTCTCACACAGAAAGTAAAAATTTATGAGAAAGCTCATAAAGCTCCACCAGACGTCATGAGATGATGACCCCTCCGCCTCCACACACCCACCGCCATCTGCCCAGCGTTGGCATAATGAACCCACCTATAACTTTTTATTTTTATAACCATCCTGCTTGTGTGTTGTTCAGTTATTTTTCATGGAAGCTCACCTGTGAATGAAATGAAGACAAAACTTGGATATTGATTCTGGTTTTACGTTGGATGAACAGGGGCGTTGAACTCATTTTCATTTTGGGCCAAATCAAAGATCTGAATGTTCTTAAAGGGCCAGTTGGGCCAGAATGTATTGATAAAACCCATTAGACTGTAAAAAAGAAAAAGTCATTAAATAGCTGTTTGTTTCAGCATTTAATACGTTTCTTACAGTTAAGTAGTGAACATCTTTTCACACTGATCAGTCCATCCAGGATTTCTTGATTGTTTTTGTGTTGGTTTTTTTGTGGCACTAATTTAGAAATACTTGTAAGGAATTTTTACAAATATTTATAAAAATATTCAGAAATATTTTTATAAATATTTTTGCCAATGAATGATGTTAAATTACTTTTTATTAATTGCTGTATCAATCACAGATTTGACATCGAGTAAGGCTGAGGCAGCAGTCACTTAAACCCAATGTGTGTTTTGGCCAATTTTGAGAAACAATTTGCAGTAAAAATAAAAGAAATAATGTTGGGATCTGTTAGATTTTGTGTGAGTTTTGCATATCAGGAGGATTTATTTGCAGATGTAATTTGGAGTCTAAGGGCCACATAAAAAGCTACAGTGAGCCAGATTGGGCCCTTTGGCCTCGAGTTTGACACATGTGTTGTAACGTCTCTGGTTCATGCCAAGATAATGTGTCACATCCTGGGCAGGAAATAATTATTCCTGCTTTTGTTTGTTTCACCACAACAGAAACTGAAACTTTAAGGCTGTTTTCACTCCTGGCAGTGCGATACAATTGGTTTGATTGGGATGAAAACTGCAACATTTTCTACATTTTTAGCTGCTGCGGTTCATTTTCACACTGCACTGTGTCAAACAATCCAAGATATTTGAAAAACCTGTTCCCCTCCTCGCCTGTGGTGGCGCTGCAACAAGGACCACTGACTGAAACAACACAAAAACCTCAGAAGAAGACCTTGAGCGCAACTTTATTCTTCACAAAATGTAAACAAAAATGGTTGTAGGATTTTTCTTTTGCCTTTAGTAAAAAAAACCACGAACTATTCCTCCTGCTAGCGCTTTGCTAGCGTGTTTGTTTTGGTTGTATTTACCCAGAATGCACTGCACTTACTTAAAATAAGCTCCCATTTCTTGCCAAAATATTATTTTTAAGATAGTTTTGCCTTATTTAAATTGTAGTAAGATATTTGCAGTGAAAGCCAGACCAAAAATACTTGGTAAGATTTTGTGTTTTTGCAGTGTAAACTGATCTGTGTCAAGTCACAGAAATATTCGCTTTAAAAATATCTGGCTCACCAATCAGTCTAAAAATAAAACGTCTGCTCACTCTAAACGTAACAAAGTCTTAATAGAAAGCCTGAGCTGTAATCCATTTTGCCTCTTTGCTGTCAGGTCGTCTCAGTTTCACACACAAATCTTCGGTCAGGTGGCAGAACCCAAAATAAAGAGCATCGCATCAGGCTGCTTTCAATCTCACTGAGTGGCTCAGCCTCATACTTTACATTGATTTTTTTCTATTGATTTTTGCCATATAATTTAATGAGTTCCTGGCTGAGGGACAATTATGGAGAAGTTGAAGCTATAGAGAGAAAAGTTCTTAAATACTTTTTAAAGGTGATTTTACTTTGTTGTTTTTTTTTGTTTGTTTTTTAAGGACATGTCATGTATGTAGAGGTAGAGTTGAATACTAACTAGTTACATTTACTTGAGTAACTTTTTGAGAAAAAAAAAGTATTTTACTACGCTGTACTTTGAGTAGTTCTAGTTCCACTGGCAGAATGTTCCACTGCGCTGTTACCTAGCAACCCCAGCCAAGCCCAGCCCGTTACCTAGCAACCCAGTTCTCGTTCCACTGGCAGATTATTTCACTTATGGTAAAAATGTTGTGTCTTAAGGCAGAGTTGGATAGTAACTAGTTACGTTTATGTAAGTAACTTTTTGGTAAAAATTTACCTTTAGGAGTATTTTTACTTTTACTTTTATTATGAAGTATTTCTGCTCTTACTTGAGTAAAATTTCTGGATTTTCTTCCCACTGAATGGAAAACAAACATGTTTTAATCATAAATTCGCAGAAACACACCTGTAGTTTTTGTTACAGTTTCAGAAGTTTTTTTCTGAAAGAAATTGATTTTAAAAATATTCATTTAGACTGATTTTGTTATTTTGTAATTATGTTATTTATACAAATAATTGTGGCCTTTTAGATACCAAAATTTCCACATAACTTTATATCACAAGTGTCAAACTTGAA
Source organism: Poecilia latipinna (assembly GCF_001443285.1). Taxonomy (NCBI): domain Eukaryota; kingdom Metazoa; phylum Chordata; class Actinopteri; order Cyprinodontiformes; family Poeciliidae; genus Poecilia; species Poecilia latipinna. The sequence continues at coordinate 744,749 of NW_015112631.1, forward strand.
ATCTGGCCCGCCGTAGCGTTTAATGTGGCCCTCCAGACTCCAGATTACATCAGTCAGTCCCTCCAGTTTATCACAAATCTGCAAAACTCACATAAAGTGAACATATCCCCACATTTTGTCTGATTTTTGCTGCAAATGTTTCTCAAAATTGTCCAGAAACATTGGGTTGAAGTGACTGCTGCCTCAGCTTTACTTGAAAATCTGTGATCGATACAACAATTAATAAAAAGTCACATTTAACATCATACATCAGCGTAAATAAGGTAAAAATGTCTTCCAAATATTTCTAAATTAGGGCAACAAACTCTGACAAAAACACAAAAAAATCAAGAAACCCTGGATGGACTGATCAGTGTGAAAAGATGGTCAATATTAAAGAAACACTTATTGAATGCTGAAACAAACAGCTGTTTATTAATATTTTAACTGGGTTTTATTAATACATTCTGGCACAACCGGCCCTCTAACAACATTCAGATTTTTGATTTGCCCCAAAATAAAATTAAGTTTTGACGCCTCTGCTTTATATTTTGTCTAATTTTTAAACATTAAATGATTGATAGTTTAATCGTTACTCAGTACTTTTTGTACTATTAAACTCTTAATTGAGTAATTTCTTGGTACTTTACTTTTATTTGAGTAAATATATGTTGAAGTAGTGCTGCTCTTACTTGAGTGAAATTTTTAGGGAACAGGAAACAGAAACTGGAGTTTCCATCCCAATGTTTGACCACCAGATGGCGCCAGCTGCCCTCAGTTTTTAGTCATAACAGCTGATTTTTGTTTACACCCTGAATATCCATCTAGCTGCTGCTGCGGATCCTTCATGTTATCAAAATGCAGGGAACACAAGCTACCTCCGTTCAGGAGGATTTAGTCCCAGCATTTCCTACTGGAGAGGAAACTACAAACACAACAAGACAGATTCTGGCACGGCGCGTTGGAAATGTTGAATCTCATCACTCGTTCAAATATTTTGGTGACTTAACTGGGAATTCCAGCGTCAGCTTCCAAAATGAAAGATCGATTACTCGGGGAGTATCCTCTCGCTGATTATTTCCATGAGCAGGGAATTCATGTGAAACCCTGGAGAACATTTGCTGCTGGACAAACTGGAGCTCTCTGAAAGCAGATTACGACATACTGGGAAAACTGACTTGTTTACTGGAGACTTTCCTTTCTATCGCTGCGCCGTGCTACGGGGCGCCGTGCTACGGGGGCGCCAAAATACGGTGGAATAATGATTATCTCTAGTCCTCATTTTCTGTATATGACAGCTAAAACAAACGAAATAAGGAAAACTGAAATTAAGAAAACATTTTCATTAACTGAAATATATAAAAACGGTAATTAATGGGGAAAAACTAATTGTGTGTTTATATAAGTATCTAAGACAAACAGAAATTGCAGGTATAATACCCTTCGCTTTATGAATCTATTTATTAGCCTCTCGAACTGATGTGATTTTTTTCCCGCCACATAAGCAGTTTACGTCAGCTGGCAGCAAATTACGGCAAATTACGGCGCTCCGTACTCCCCCTGGTGGCTACGCTACAGTAGTGCACAAAATGGCGGCCGCTAAATTGGGATAAAATGCCAGTCAGTTGGTTGTTCAACAGTAAACGAATAAATATTTTGTATTGATTACTGAATCAATATGCACATAATCACAATACATATAAGTATTTTAAAAAATGATAAAACTAAAACTACTACTCAGAGTTGGGTAGTAACTAATTACATTTACTTAGTTACATTTACTTGAGTAGCTTTTTTGAAAAAAAAAATTTTAGGAGTATTTTTACTACGTTGTATTTTGAGTAATTTTATCATAAAGTATTTCTGCTATACTTCAGTAAAGTTTCTGGATTTTCTACTCACTGAATGAAAAACAAACGTTTTAACCAGAAATTCACCAGAAACAGACGCACACCTGAAGTTTCTGTACTTCAGTACTTGAGTAGACTTTTTACCAAATACTTTTTTACTCTTACTGAAGTAATTTCTTGGACGGATACTTTACTTTTATTTCTTGAGTAAAAATATGTTGAAGTATTTCTACTCTTACTTTAGTACAGTTTTTGGCTAAGCTACTAATCTCTACTACTGCTATAACTCATGAAAACTAATCTAAAACGAAATAATATTTATGTGATATTTAACTAATGAGACAAACTAAACTATAATGAAAAACATGAACTTGGCATAGGGGCGCCACTCTAGAGAGGGCGCCAAAACACGGCGGAATAATCATTTCTAGTCTGCAGTTTCTGTAATTACAGTTGTTTTTGTGTATTATGTGTCAGAAAGTACTTGGTGCTTCCAGTGTTTGCATGGTGTGCGGGTCCCTAAACGCATCCTGTCGCCAAAACTCAAATCTCTCTCTAACATCTGCTTGTAGCTGCAGCCTAATAAAAAGCTAAAGAATGCTGCAGCTCTGTGCGCTTTACAGCGTGCTTCACTTTTTCCATGCGGATGAACCGGCCTTGTGGGACCCTCACAACTCCAACAGAACAAGATTTGGCCCCGGCGCCAAATGTAGAAATGCGTGAGTCAAAGTTGAGAGCGCAAACGGTCGGAAGTGTGCGGTGACGCAGCCAGGTAGCCGCGGCCTTCCGCCCACTGCGCTGCGGCGCGGAATCCAGCTGCCTTGGATGTGCCACGTACTCCCAGAGCTGGAGAGAGACGGCGGTGTGCTTCTCATGGCGATGCGGAATG
>NW_015112631.1:751585-774151 GCF_001443285.1 Poecilia latipinna
TATCTATCTATCTATCTATCTATCTATCTATCTATCTATCTATCTATCTATCTATCTAACTATATGTAATACGATTTAAAAAGTATTTTTAGTTTTTCTTTAGTTGTTTCCTATTTGCATAAAGTATTACATCAGAAGCTGCGTTTCCATTAGAAATGGGCGCAAAACTTTTCAATATTCTGCTAATGTCAAAAACAAAAACACAATTTCGCCATTTTGGTTTTCCATTAAATAAGAAACACAATTAAAATCACACCTGAGTAAATTTGTTCAGGTCGTTATAAATGTGCATCATCCTCCTTCCACTTCCTGTTGTCTTTTTCAGCGTTTCTGCTAGTAGCAATATCCGGTTGTTGATCACATGACTCGCTAGCAAACTTTTTCCTCCTTGTCAGCAGGTTTCCTCATGATTGTGTAACTCATAATGACGTAAAAAGTATTTAATATTAATCATTTTTATTGGTTTTTAATAAGTATAAAAATTTTACAGAAAGAAAAAATAACAATGTTTTATATAAAAACTGCTTCATGATCCTTTAAAAGCAGCAATTTTCCTTGCTTTTGTTTTGTACCACACTTTTTCCTTCCACTCTACTTTCCTCTTCCATTTCTATAAAGGTATAAAAAGTATAGTTTCTTTGGAAAGTATATTTTTGCAACTTTCTTTTATGGAAAAAAGAAAATAAATCATTTGTAGGATTGTTTCATAAGATCTGCAGTTATCCTGGTTTTTGTTTTGTACCACACTTTTTCCTTCCACTCAACTTTCCTTTTCCATTTGGAAACAATCCACATAGTTGTTTAATAACCTTTTCTGACTTGCCAACATTTCACTGACATGTTTGCAGGTTTCGCCATGGTTTTATAACTAATAAGAAAAATATTTTAATATTATTTTTATTGGTCTTTTGGAAGTTTTTATACTTTCATAAGTATAAAACTGTTTTATATAAGGAAAAGAACCAATCTGATATAGGATTGTTTCATGATCCTCTGAAAGTGGCAGTCATCTTTTTTTCATAACACTTTTTCCTTCCACTCAACTTTCCTGTTCTATTTGGAAACAATAGTTTTCAAACAACTAAACTGTTTAATGTCATTTTGTAACTTTCCATCTTATCAGTGACAAGTCAGCAGGTTTTCCCATGAAAGTGTGACTCATAAGAACATAAGAAAATATTTTAATATTGTTTTTATTGTTCTTAAGAAAGTTTTTACAGTGTTATAAGTATAGCAGCTTTCTTTTATAGAAAGAAAGTAATAAAAAAACTTTTATAGGTTTCATGATCCTATAAAAGCTGCAGTTATTTTTTTCTACTACACTTTTTCCTTCCACTAAACTTTCCTCTTCCATTTGGAAACAATAGTCAACGGTAATTACCTTTTTCTGCCTTGCCTCATAAGTCAGCAGGTGATTTTCTTCTAAATTAAGTTAATCAAGGTGTAATTTAGTGACTCGATTTCAACTTACATTTCTGAAGTAAATAAACCTTTTCATGGTTTTCTAATTAATGATTTAAAAAGCCAATCTTTACCTAACCACACCTGATGTTTTGAGGTTTAACCCGCCTGATCGCGTGTTTCTTATCAAAAAGTAGGAGTTTTTAGAGGGGTGGGAGGGCGACGCTTCAGGATTTCCGAGGCGCCGTGAACGCATCAACGGGCCCAGTGTCGTCAGCCGCTGCCCTGCGCCTCCTCCAGCAGCCAGTCAGAGGAGGGATGCTCTGAACGCGAGACTGCAGCATCTTCACCGAGTCAGCCGAACCGCACGCCTCTTTCTCCGCGTCTTCCTGCAGCTGCGGACCCGCGCCGCCCTCCGACACCCCGGGGTGTCTTCATCTGCGCCTCCTGGAGCCAGGACCGGACAACCGCACTGAGATTACGCTCGGATTTTCCTCCTTTTTTTTTTTTTTTACACATTATTACAACAACCCCGATTGTTTTTTTTTTGTTTTGTTTTGTTTATTTCTTTGTTTTTCTTGTTTTCTTCATTGTTCGCGGAGGAGCGCCACCATCCTGCCGGACATGAGCGGAATGATACACACATCCTAGCTCGCGTATCTGAAGGTTCTTGGAAGAAAGAGTATTTTTTATTATTATTGTTTTATTGTTATAGTTATAATTTTCCCGCAGGAAGCGGATCCGGTGGATTTTTGTTTCCATCTTTCCGTCGCTGCGCAGCATCTCTCAACCTGCTCCGTCCGTAAGAAAAAGGCGTATTTCCCCCATTCTTAAAGCGACCTCGCTTTCTCCCAGGACTCATCTGCACGGCTGCGCTGCGTAAAGACCAGCGGAGAAAGGGAGGAAGAAGAAAAAAACAAAAACACACACACACACACACACACACACACACACACACACACACACACACACACACACACACACACACACACACACGGACGGGGGATTTAAGCGCAGACGCAGCTTAAGCATCCAAGAGCGAGCTCGAAAATGATGGCCGGCGGAGCTGTGCAGCAAAACGGCATTTTCTCAAGTCCCCACCATCACAGTCAGCAGCCGCACATGGAGTCCGACCCCCCGGATTCGCGTAAAAGACCCCTGGAGACCCCGACGGAGGCCAGCAGCACCAAGCGCACAAACACGGGAGGTAAGAGCAGAGATGGGGATGCTGGCTGGACGGGAGAGCCGCGGCTGAACCGAAACGCAGGTTGATTCTAAGAAATGGATAAAAACTTAGCGGCAGGAGGTCGGAAAACCGCTATAAATTAAAAGGGGCTGTTTTTCCCCGCGCCCTCCTGAGCGGCGATCATTTCCCATCAGCAGTAAAATAATCACGGGTCGCCGCTTGTGATGGGAAGGAAACAATGAAGCGCGCAGGGATTTGGAGGGAAGCCTTCGTCTTTCCCCTCCTTCCTTCCTTCCTGCGCACGATTCAGCCTCTATTTTTATTTACCTTTTTTGTCAAATTACATAAATTATCGCGTCTGGAGAAATCCGGCCGCCATGCTGGATGCGAGGTGAAGGATGTAAACAAGTGAAAGCCGGCAGGCGGGCAGGCAGCCCGGTCAGGGTCTCATCCCGTCGCGGATGACCTTGTGCTAATCTCCCGCATCAGCCTCCATCGCCGCGCCGTTTGCGCGGTTACACAAGCGGCTTGACGGGAGCCGCAGGCCTGTGAAAAACAAGCGGAGCCCGGCTCAGACTGCGACAGTCCGGGCTCCGCTGCCGCTCAGACTGCTTGTGTTTTTGGTTATTTTTTATTTTTCGGCTGCGGTTTTTAACATTCAGATGATGTTTCTTCATTATCCTCCAAGCTAGATGATCACCACATTTGGTTTTTGTTTACATGCTGTCATGCGCCAAGCATCCCCATCACCATCAGTAGCATAAAGTGGCCATGCACCCCCACCTACCCGCTCCATCAATGCTCTCTGAATAGACTCCTCCATTCAGCGCACAGGTGCAAGTGTTCCTTTAAATATTCTGCCAAGATGAAGGACAGTTAAAGGGACAGTCATACTTTAAAAAATGCGCAGATTCTTTTCCTTCCAAACTCGTTTAAAATGCCCTGCAGGTTCTCAGGTAGGATTTGTAATCTTAAACGCAACAAAGAATGAAGGAATAGCAACTTATGCTTCACTTTAGTCAGATTTTTTACAAATGCGTCAAAAGAATGAGAATAAAAAATACGGGAGGTTCTTGGTTTTGATCAGTTTCTTCTTTTGGTAAACAACATCTTACCTGCAGAAGAGAGCCATCTTGATGACTTTATTTAATAGAAATCCAGATAAGTTGATCTTTGGGGCTAAAGCTAATGCTTTGACCAAATCGTATTTCTCTTGTTTCAAATTAACTCCACTGTTGGAAACGTTTTATAAGCATTTAGGCTGTCATGATGTTCATATTGGGTAGAAACTCATGATTGTTTTCATGGGAGATGTTCGTAGGAGGTTGTTTTATTACATTTGTCCTTTTCTGACTGGAATTTTCTTTACATCTTCCGTTTCTTTAAATCCTTGTTTCTCCTGGGAAGAGAATTGGTGTTGCACCTCCTCCAATTTATAGTTTTATAAATAATCTTTGTAAATATTTCTCTTTAAAGGTTAAAAAAGTTTCAGGAGGATGAAAGTTTGCTTTGATCTTCAGTCCTCAGATTAGCTGTTAGCTTAGCTTTAGCCTCTAACCACCAACAGATCTGGATTATATAATATTATAAAATCTGCTGGAGGTGAGATATTAACTGCTGACAGACCTCCAGGTCCAACAAAAGAACATAAAAACATGAGCCATCCCTTTACTATGCTAGCATAAATTTAAACTGTGGAAGGTACGCACAGTACCTGCTAAGCTAATTCAGACTTTATGTATTTTGCGCAGATTTCAGAGGAAAGTACTTCAGATTACAGTCGATATAAAACCGCCTGAGGATTCTGGGAGATTTATTGAATCTGTGCAAGACATTAAAAAGAAATGTTCCTGCAACGTCTAAAAGGAGCAATTTTATGTTAATTCAAGAAGCAAGGCATGAAATTCAGACACCTCGAGTAAAAATACACTGCAAAAACACAAAATCTTACCAAGCAAGTTTGGTCTAGTTTCTACTGCAAATATCTAAGTACACTTCAAATAAGACAAACTAACTTAAAAGTTACTTTTCAGCAAAAGATAGAGGTTTGATTTAAGTAAATAATTCCTTTATATTGATGAAAAAGTACTTAATCCACTTTTATAAGTAAAATAATTTCCCAATGGATCAAGAACTTTTTCATCAATATAAAGGAATTATTTATTTAAAACAAGCTTTCTATCTTGATAAAAAGTTACTTGTAAGCTAATGAAATATTTGTACTAGAAACTAGATCAGAAATACTTGGTAAGATTTTGTTTTTGCAGTGTAGTGCATGTTTCATGATTATTATAGAAAAAACATGAATGAAATGATCTCATAAATACAGCAAACAAGCTAATTATTGTTACTGCTGCTAAAATATCACAACAAATTGATTATTATAGTAGCACACAATAAATTATGTAGCATTTTTCAAAGTGAGCTAGCTAACGTAGCGTAATTTGTTGCTGTTCTCTTTTTTATAGTGTAACTCAAATACAAAAAGATGATGTAAACATTTTCAAAAGGCTAAATCTGATGTTTTTGCCAAATTTAAAGGACTTTGAAACTGTGGGGAGGAACAGTAACCGCCCTACAACCCCCCCACCGTCTGCCATCTTGGTTAGCATCGTTCCACCTGAGGAGGGTTGAGCGTCAGGTTAGCCGGCGGTGTTTAACTGCAGATCGATGCAGCACTCAGAGCAGCAGGCTGCATGTAAAAACCCACAGCCGGGACCCTGGGGACGCTCCCGCTGCCTGCGCAACACTCCGCCGGTGTGTGCATTTAGACAAATGAAAAGCTTGGGATGATGATGATGATGACTTTTACTCAGGCAGAGAGGACGCCTGCACCACAGCCAGATAACCACATGCCTAAGACTAGCAACAAGCAGGAGGCGGAGCTAAAAGCCGGCAAAACACACAACTTTACCAAGTATTTTTGGTCCAGTTTCTAGTGAAATGCTTGAAATAAAACAAAAATAACTTAATTATTGTTTACTGTTGACTTAAAACAAGCTTATTTAACTTGTTAGAAGTTATTTTTAAGTCATTTTTTCTTATTTCAAGTGTAGTAGGACATTGGATGATGACTTTTACTCAGGCAGAGCGGACGCCTAAGCCTCAGCCACATGTTTAAGGCTAGCAGGAGGCGGAGCTTAAATGGACAAAAACACAATTTTACCAAGTATTTTTGATCCAGTTTCTAAGGAAACATGTGAATTCACTCCAATTAAGACAAATCTAACAAAAAATTTACTTTTTTGGCAAACATATGAGCTTGTTAAGCCAATAATTATTGCTTATAGATAAAAACAATAAGACATTTTTCCTGTTTTAGGTGAAAAAATCTGCAATTGGAACTACTATTCAAAGTTTATAAACTGAAAACTAGCTTGCTTATTCTATAAATATCTTAGTACAATTGAAATAAGTCAAAATGACTAAAATGGATAAGCTTATGTCAATAATTCTTAAATTCTGGTTCAACTGGCAGATTTTATCCTTTCAAAAAGGAAAAACTTCTTATAAGCTTTTTTTTTTAATCTATATGCAATAATTATTGACTTAAAACAAACTTTTGAGTCATTTTTGTCTTATTTCAAGTGTAAGACAAAATGCTTGGTAGTATTTTGTGTTTTTTCCTGTGTTGTAAAATGTTTTGTGTCTCATTTGGCTGCGATCGGCCCGATCTGGGCTTCATGCGACACAAAGTCAGCTTCTGTTTCCGAGGGGATTGGTGACCCAGCGCTGCTGTTTCTGTCTCAGGCTGCAGATCTACAGTTAGATGATTCTGGTTGTTTCTCTGAATGATTAGTTGACGCCACACACTCCCCACCCCTGTGCTTCCTCTCTCTGTAGTGGCCTTCCTGCAGCCCCTATTTGAATCTGAAGGCATTGTTTACCCTCAACAAGAAACTGAGACTCATGGTAAGACAGACTTTGATTTTGATCTTCTACCTTCTTCTTTTCTTTTGTTGTTTTTAATAGTCTCTACTGCTAACCCTGCAACACGGCTAATGTTTCTGTTTTTCCTGAAGGCAAATTTCAAACAGAATTTAAACGATTAGGATCTTTTAACAGACATTTAAACAGGAGCTTCATTCTTTTCATTGCTCAGAGTAATGCATGGTGATATTGTTTATATTGTATGTTTTCAGTTCCATAACATCCATTGCCATGCTTTTCTTTGACGCAGATCCAGTGTTTGTTTTTATTTCATGATGTTCAACATAACTGCACAGATGACTGCTGATGACCTTTGACCTCATGCTGGCCATATCATCTGCTGATGTGTTGTTGAAACGTTCATCTTCGGTTCACTTTGCGGTCGGGACGAATACAAAAGTCGCGTTTTCTGTTTTTACTTTGCAGAACTGAAACGGCACCGATCAGACAGAGACCGGCAAAAACCGATTCCTGGGTTTCTGTATGATTATTTTAAGAAGGAAATGTGCTGCAGGTTTTCTAAACGGTGGAAAAGAGGATTATTATTTCTCTTCCCTTCATCTGATTTTCCTTAAACTGAAAAAAAAAAGCATTAAAGTGCCAGATGTATTTATGGATCACAAACTGTTAGGAATTCATACTTATGATATATTTAATATGAACATTTTTAATTTGTTTTCCAATATTGTACTTGTATGTCAGTTGCTGTGTTGCCATTCAACTGTGTGCAAAACTTTGTCGATATTCCGTTACTGTAGAAAGAACACAATTTTGCAATTGTGGTGTTTCCTTTAAATAAGGAATTAGAAATCCCACGCGAATACGTTTCTTCACACGATTTGTTAAACGACTTCCTGTTGTCGTCTTCTTTGTCGTTTCTGCCTGTAGTAACATCCGGCTGTTGATCATGTGACTCGTGTGTCGGGAAAAATGCGTTTCTGTTGCCGTTTAGTGAAATAAACCAATTTAAATACGACTGAAAAAGAAAAAGAACTCATTTCAGCACCAAAACTTTTTATCAAAAAAAATTTGGCGAGTTCATGTTCAAAATGTCAAATTACACAGTTTATATGGCGGATGGAAACATAGCTTCTCATCAGAGACAATCATGGGAAAATTGGTTGATTCTGATTGTTGGGGGATAAATCGATGCAACTTGATTAAAGTTTTCAAACTTTTTAGTTGCAAAAAGGTAAAAATAAACAACAAAGTAAAGATTTCTCTAAAAGATTAATTTATATTCAAGCAAGAAAACCCCAGAATATTCTGCAGGGACGGAATATTTCTGTTTATCTCATTCAATGCTTTTTTTTAAAAAGCAAAGGCTAATGAGAACAAAAGGATACATGTGTCAGGGTGGTTGATTGAAAATGTGCATACCTATAAAAAAATAGATTTAAAAAAGGCAGGTCAGCTGTCAGAGAGTTGAAATGACACGGGCCCGCCGCAGCGCCCGTCCCATCAACCCCCAGTTGCTCATAAATCCCAGTTGCTCACCAAAACAGAAAAAGCTGAGGCTGATGTTATAGACGGAAAAGATCAGTGAGTTCGCTCTACATCCCCCACCCCACTGTCAGCCGGCTAATCCGCCGCTCCTCCGTGTTCCCCCCGCCCCGGCAGCAGGACGCAGCAGGCGCCCGGCACCCGTCCCCCACGCTATTAAAGGAATTCATCATGGAGCGATCAGACGTTTAATCAGCTCACTGTTAATATTTGATCCAGTTTCACTTGTTGGAACAGAAGGAGCTACAACTTCACTGTAAAAACACAAAACTAACAGAGTATTTTCTACTGCAAATAGCGAAATAAGACAAATTTAACTCATAAGAATCTTTTCAGCAATCAAAAGGAGTTTGTTTCAAGTAAGTAATTCCTTAATATTGGTGAAAATGTTCTAGTTCTACTGGTAGAATGTTCCGCTGCGCCGTTACCTAGCAACCACGGCCAAGCCCAGCCCGTCACCTAGCAACCAATTTCTAGTTCTACTGGCAGATTATTTCACTAAACATAAACAAAATATGTTAAACCTTTTTTTAATTCTGTGCATGAAAATTAACCAAAACTACTAGTAAAACTAATAAACCATAAAAAGTAACAAAACTAACAGAATTAAACCAACAAAAAATCATAATGAGTAAAAATGAACCATAAAGAAAAACCCAAAACTATTATAACTCTGGTCAGGAAGTAGACAAGTAATTAAAAGTAAAAATTAAATATTAATGAATGAAACAGACTTGATAATTTGATGAGTTTATGATTTTCTGCACCAGTTCCAGTAAATACCTATCAGAAGATATTATTCTGTAAAACTTGTATTCAGTTATTGTTGAACCGACTCTGGTATTTTCTCCCAACTTTTGCGGCTGCCATCTTGTGGACTAGTGTAGCATAGCCGCTAGTAGCATAGCCGCTAGTAGCATAGCCACATTTCTAATTTGCCGGCAGCTGATGTAAAAAAATCTATTTCACATCAGTTCAAAAGGCTAAATAATAGATTCATAAGCATGAAAACACAGGACATTATATCTATACTTTAAATATGTTTTAGTTAGTTTTATAAACGCACAATGTTCTAGTTAGTCATCGTTTCACCCATTAATTACAGTTAACAAAAATGTTTTCTCAATATCACTTTTTGTTACTTTGTTAGCTTTAGTTAACTGGGATAACCTCAGTTCTGACCTATTTCCCATCATGCTTAGGGCACAGTCTCACCCAGAAGACACTGAAAAGCTAGCAGAAAGCATTAGCATTAGCCTTTTAGCTGCAGAACCTTACGGTTCCCGCCGGCAGTCTGGAGCTTTAAAACAAATGTAGGTTTTAGGTAGAAAACACAGCTTGCATAAGCCTTTAAAAACTCTTATATAACCCAAAATGCTTTCTTTTTTTTAATTTTAATTTCAGGAATTGAACATTTTATGTGACTGAAACCAAGTTTAATGCCTGAATTTTCAGGTTGTTAAACTGATTAGGGATCAGTTTTTTGTACATATTCCCAGCTCTGCGCTTACTTTTATTATTTTCCTTTTCCGTCTGTACGTCTGCTTTCCGTCCTCTAGGATATAGTGCTTCATTTAGTAAATGGATGGGCTGGCTGTTGTTGGGAAGAAAGAGGCGGCGACCTTGAAACGCCCTTGCCCAGTGATAGACTGAAGGTTTCTGCATGTGTGTGTCTGTCGCTGTGTTTTATGTCCAACTACCTGCAAAAAGCAGAGCCCAGGTTTAATGAGAGAGATGAAGGGAGGCGTGGAAATGATGGATTAACAGCACACTGGCTATATGACTTCGGGTCTTTGGAGATATTGATCTTAATTTTATTTTATTTTTTCCTGATGTTCTCCTCTCGCTCTGGACTTTGGGGTTTTTTTGGCAGCCATTTTCACATTGATCCGACTTTATAACATTAAATAAATATGTAATAATCAACGTGATTAAGGCAATACAATGCAACACATACACTGCAAAAACAAAATCTTATAAAGTATTTTGGTCTCTGGTCCAAATATCTTAGTTCAGCTGAAAAGAGATAAAATTAACTTACAAGTAACTTTTTAGCAAAACATGGGAGTTTGTTCTGAGTAAATAATCCCTACATATCAATTAAAAAGTAAAGTACTTCTTATAACAAGACACTTTCCCTTGTTATAAGTGAAATAATCTGCCAGTGGAACCAGAACTTGGTTGCTAGGTTACAGGCTGGGCTTGGCTGGGGTTGCTAGGTAACGGCAGAGCGTACTACTCTACCAATGGAAGTATAACTTTTTCATAAATATTCAGGAGTTGCTTAAAATAAGCCTTTACTTCTTGCTAAAATGTTAATTGTAAGTTAATTTGTCTTATTTCAAGTGTACTAAGATATTTGCACTTGGTAAGATTTTGGTTTTTTGCAGTGTATACAGATTCGTATACAAAAACATGGTATTTTGTCACATTTTGACAAGAAATCAGGTTTTACAGTTAAATTAAATTAATGTGGCAGTAAGTATGAAATAAAATGCTTGGTAACAATTAGTCCAAAAAAAAAACTTGTAAATTAACATTTAAATTAACTCAATTATTATTATTTTTTTCTCTTTTTCTACCAAAAACTGGATGATAAAAGTTTTCAGTCTGGTGTTTTGATCTCAACTGGCCATTTGCTGTTTACAGAGACTTTATAATTCATTTTATTTATTGTTTCTGTTGTTGTTTTTTAATTTGGATATTTAAAATGTCTTCCAGTTCCAGTGTTAAATATTCATTAAAATTTTTAAGTTTATCACTCAGAAATGGTCTCAAAATGACAATATTATCGTTTATTGCAATAACTTCTGGGACAATTTATTGTCTGGTTAAATTGGTAATGACAGGCTGGTGGTATTACCTGTGAATATGTGGTAATTACGTGGTAATTACATGTCTAGTTATGGGATATATTGAATTAATTGTACAGTTTGGGTCGTTTCGAGGCGTTTCTGTGAACGAACGGTGCTTTTCCTCTGCGGACACGCCTGTTTTCTTCACCCTCTCCTCTTCGTCCACGCTAATCACGCCCTTCTTCCATCCTTTTGTCCGTCGCCGCTGTCGACGACGCTCGCTCGGCAACCGTTTCCTGGGCCGATCGATGCTAAAGCCACCATCGGCAGCAACATCTTCTCCCTCTCCTCCCTTTCCTCCTCACCGTCTAGCTCTGTTTTTTAAGCCAATGCGTCAAATTAGAAAAACAAACGAATAAGGGATTGAACAGGGTGGGGTGAACAGAGAGGTTGGCGATGTTCTCATGAAGGGGGGGACGCCATTGGCTGAGCAGGCGGTCGGTCAGAGCTAACGGCGGCTAACAGGCGAGGAGAGCGAAGAGGGCGGCCATGAATATGGATGAGGCTGTGATGAAAGCGAGAGGGCGACTGGAAGGACCCCCCGCCTCCGAAACGCTCCCAACAATACCGATTCTCACACTCACACAGAAACAAAGTGACCGCGTTAAGCTATTGTTGTTAGCCGCCATGTTTCCCCCCGATTGGCTCGTCCTACGCCTTTGTTTCAAACTGAAATTATGCAGCAAGATTTTATTGTAACTGTTGGGTTTCAAATTAAAAAATACTTTATTGATCCGAAAGGGAAATTAAATGTTGTTCCATCTCATGAATTCAAAGAATTATGGCAGACGGAGTTAAATCCAGTTCAGTACGGAGCAAGTCAAAGAAAAAATACTGTCAAAATTTGACTTCTTGTTCTTTCTAAAAATGACAATAAGAAAGGCCAAACAAATGTAGTCTTTTAAAACATAAAAAAGTAGAATAACTGAATCAGCGACGGTGAATGTGAGAAGCAGAAACATTTCCTGCTCGCTGTGTTTTTCTGAGTGACGAAGGCCGTCTTTAGAGCGCAGACAGCTGGTCAGAGCCTCACGGCTGGAGAGCTTTGCACTCGCTCGTGTGTGTGTGTGTGTGTGTGTGTGTGTGTGTGTGTGTGTGTGTGTGTGTGTGTGTGTGTGTGTGTGTGTGTGTGCTACCTTCCAACAAAAGACCAGGGGTGTGTTAGACAAAGCCTGCACACCCCCTTAACTCTCCCTGCTTAAGGGAGATGAATATTTTCCCCAGAGCTCCGAGCCGCCATTCCAGAACCTCCTTTCATCAAACCGGATCAACGTTTTTTCCTTTTACCCCCAAAAACACGGCTTATTTTTTACATTTATCAAACTGTGACAGCTGTTATTTATGTTTGTCTACCTAAATTCAGAGTTGGGCAGTAACTGGTTATATTTAGACAATTGCATTTACTTGAGTAAATTTACTTTTAGGAGTATTTTTATTTTGAGTAATTTTATTATGAAGTATTTTGACTCTTATTTGAGTAAAATTTCTGGATTTTCTACCAACTGAATGAAAAACAAACATGTTTTAACCAGAAATCCACTATAATCCACCTGCAGCTTCTGTTAAAGTTCCTGAAGTTTTTTATTGATTTGGAAAAAATTATTTTGCCTGATTTTGTTATTTTTTGTTACTTTTATAAATTATTGTCATTTTGGTCCTTAAAATACCAAAATTTCCACTTAGCTTTATATTTTGCTCCATCTGATGGTGTAATTTTTAAGTATTAAATGATTGATAATTTGGTCTCAGTACTTCAGTAGACTTTTTTTTACGAAATACTTTTTACTCTTACTTTAGTAATTTCCTGCTACTTTTTACTTGTGTAAAAGTATGTTGAAGTATTGGTACTCTTACTTGAGTTCAGTTTTTCGCTGCTCTACCCACCTTTGCTCATATTTAGCTCTTTTTTTTGTTGCTGTTTTTATTTGTACATTTTCATAAAATCCTCCTCAGACGTCCAAGTTGGACACCTGGAAATCAAATGTTTGTGAAAAATAATGGTCCAACTCTTCGCTCAGGAGCTGCATGTGTTAATTTACTAATATGTCAAACAGTTTAATAGAAAGAGCTGTATCAACACAACATATGTCATCATAAACAATAAGTAAATTAATCGCATGATAAAATAAAATGAGCTCAATAATTTCCGTGACTTATTGTTTTTCTCTCTTTCTACCAAAAACTGGATGATAAAAGTCTTAACTACAGCGCTTTGGTCTCGACTAAATCTTCTTGTTGAAGGAGAATTTTTATTTCAGAAAATTTTTATGTCATTTTTATACAAATTTATTTGCCAATTCTATACAAAACAACCAAAGCACCATCTGTCAACCCCGATCTGGGATATGTTCATTGAAGATAAACAGATTAAAATAAGATTAGTATTCTAACAAATCCTTGTTATTTTGTGGATTTTATTCGTTTTTAATAAGCCAAGCATGTAAGTATTTCCTTATATCTGATAAAAACATGATTCTAAATAAAAAAAATATGGCTTTAGCAAAGGCATAATATGATATACACTGCAAAAACAAAATCTTACCAAGTAATTTTGGTTGAATTTCTAGTACAAATATCTTTGTACACTTGAAATAAAACAAGTTCAACTGCTTAAAAATGAAAAAAGACTGGCATGAAGTGAAAACTGTGGACAAAACAAGAAAGGTCTGGAAGTATTTCAGATATTTAAAACAAAAAACTAATAACTATCGACTGATAGGAAATACTTAAATATTGATGTTTTTCATCCGTATCGTTCTGTCCTCCTATTTATATTTTGTCAAATTGTGGAAAATAAATCTGAGAAGCTTGTTCTGAAGTGTGCTTGTTTAGTTAGCTGGTATGAAAAGAATTAATACTGGAAAAACACAAAATCTTACCAAGTATTTTAGTCTAGTTTCTTGTGTAAATGTCTTAGCACATTCAAAATAAGACAAAACTAACTTATAAGTAACTTTACAACAAGATAGAGAGGCTTGTTGTAAGTCAGAAATGTCTTAATATCGATAAAAGTTCCGCTGGTGGAATATTCCACTGTGCCGTTACCTAGCAACCTGAGCCACGCCCAGACCGTTACCTAGCAACCTGAGCCACGCCCAGACTGTTACCTAGCAACCCACTTCTAGTTCCACTGGCAGATTATTTCACTCATAGGGAAAATGTCTTGTTATAAGTGAAATAATCTGCCAGAGGAACTATCACTACTTTTTCATCTATATTAAGGAATTATTTACTTACCAGAAGCTTTAATATCTTGCTGAAAAGTTACTTGTAATTAAGTTTGTTCTTATTTCCAGATATTTTTCCAGTTCTGTGTTTCTACTATATTTTTAAATTTATTGAGATATACTTATTTATTATTATTTTATTCAGTTATTTGACTTACCTTTGAGAGTTGCTGTTTTTTACATTTTGTTGTGCTTTCTTCATGTTCAACGACAAAAACCAATAATTCTGATTCTGGTATTTGTACTAGAAACTTAATCTAAATTACTTGGTAAGGTTTTGTGTTTGTGATGAAATATTTTTGAAAAGGAAATTATCTTCATTTTTAAATGTCTCATGCTGGTTTGCCTGAACGAGGATGAAGTGGAGAGCCTGGTGTTGCGTGGCCTCTGCAGGCCTGAGGACACCAGATCCCAGGATTTGAGCGTTCAATCCCCCCCGACGTTGGCGAGCCTATTCTGGGCCTGCCGGGTCTGCTGGGGGCCTTAGCAACAGATTGGACTGTTTACACATCCAGTTACGTCGTGGTGGAGAAGGATTTATTATTTATTGTAAACAAACGCTGCAGCTCCAGAACCTCATTTTGAATGCGTTTCTTTTTTTTTCACGGTTTCTGCATCTCCTCTGGTTTTGTCTGAACACACAGTAAGGTGGAGCGCCGTCTCTGCAGACTCGCTCTGAGACCAGGCTGGAAGCTCCTTCCATTCATAACCCGCCGGTGGCCATTTCTTCTTTTCTTTTTGTGTCTTCTCATTAAAGGAAATGTGGGGACTTCCTGCGTCTGTGAGAGACGCTCAGTGAAAACAAAGACCCTCGTTGCAGCAGCCGGCAGTGTTGCCAGGTTGGGCTGGAAAAAACCAGCTTTGGGCGGGTTGTTGAAAATTGGGCTGCGTTTCACAACATTTGGAGGGTTTTTAGAAAAGCTTAGAGCAAAATTCTTTCAAAGCACAAAACTGTCAAAATGTTCTACCTACTACAAAAATGAAATCTATCTGAACAAGTTTGCTACTACTGGTGTGCATGTGTAGTGTGTGTTGAGTACTGGGAGACGACATGACCTGCTTTCTGCTGCAAAAAAATCTACAATTTAATTGGTTGGACTGTGACAGAAGGAGGGAGTTGCACAACTGTGTTCATATTTATATTTTAAGCTTGCAAAATTAGACACGGCATTAATCAGATTAATTTGATTATTTTTTTTAATGGCTTGACAACCTGACTTATTAGTTAATTTGTTTAGAAATCTCTAGAATCTCTCAAATGTGACATCAGTGACTAGTCATTGGTTAATCAAGTGTCACATGCGGTGGTGCTGTAAAACCGAAATCCCAGGAGAACTTCATGATTTAAAAGGACAAAAAACTCAAGTCTCACTTTGTTAAAGTCCCAGCGGGACCTAGTTCTGGTCAGAATGTAATAAAGGACAACCAAAACTGCTTTGGCTTGTCTGTATATACGACTATAATTGATGCTTTCACCATGAATTTCATTAGATTAAATGTTCCGGGTGGTTTTTTAGGACACTGTCCGTCAGATCTGGCAACCCTGGCGGCGGTTGGGGAACCCACTGAACTACAGATCTACACAAACACACACTCTGCTATGTTGCACACCGGTCGGTGCTTTAATGGTGTAGTTTCCAGAGCAAATGAGTAATAAGTTTATTTTTATAACCGTGTCACAGTGCATGTATCTGAGGTTCGATTTGACCACAGGAAATCTGGCAGTTTGGAAAATCTAGTCACAAAGTCGAAGCAAAGTAGGACAGGGATGAAACGATACTGTGACATCGACATGTGTTTCCAGGCAGGCGCCCCGGTTAGCTGTGTTGTGCACAGTGTGCTGCGTCTTAAGGTGTTTTAAATTAAAGCTTGCCATGACCTAATGGTCGTTTTGACAAAGTCACTGTTTTCAGCTCTGTGGCATCTGTAAGCAACTTGTGGGTCTGAAAGTTTGATTTATTCTCTGGTGCTTGTTCAGCTTGGAGCGAATGTCTAACAAACAAAAAGCTGAAAACCAAAACCAGCTGCAATAATTGGTTCATATCAAGACACACAAAACAACAGTGGAAGCTATGATTTGTTTCTTTCAGCTCCTGGTAGCTCTCACTGCGAACTTCTTCTTTAAGTGTAGCACATTCATTCTCATTTTCTTTAACAGTTTGTTGTTTACTTTGTACGTGAGTCATTAGGCGACTAATACATTAAAAAAACAAGTTGTTAAATTATGCCAAATGCTGAATAACAGGACAATAAATAACTGAAATCACAGTAGCAAAACTGAGTTTTTAATAGCCAAAGACAAACACTTGAAGTAGTTTACTTAGAAAACGTAAATACTGTTTCATCTTAACTTGAGACTTCTCCATTGGCACAAAAATGAAACTTTAGTAGTTACTATTTTAACTACCGGTACTTTTCATCACAGTCCATCATATTTAAGCTAACAGTGTTACCTTGTTTAAATGAGTTACTTGTTTAAATCATGACTTTATCTAGGGCATTGTACAAAGTCACTTTTTCCATTTAATAATAATCAGAAAAGGCAATATTTTAGCTACGTAATGTGCTTTTCCTCCAATTGCAGAGCTAATCTACAGAAAGCTAACTTCCTGAGTAGCCCATCGGAGCGTGACGTCACGCGCTCAAGCTCTCGCGGGATGATGGTGACCAACATGGTGTAGCTGTTAAACTGTCAGCATAACGCGTT
Organism: Poecilia latipinna; assembly: GCF_001443285.1. Taxonomy (NCBI): domain Eukaryota; kingdom Metazoa; phylum Chordata; class Actinopteri; order Cyprinodontiformes; family Poeciliidae; genus Poecilia; species Poecilia latipinna. The sequence goes on from NW_015112631.1 coordinate 768,395, forward strand.
AATTGTTAAATGTACACCTCAAGAGAAAAGAAAAAGGGACGCAGTGTTTCGCAACTCTATGGCAACTAGATAACAAGGTCAGAAAATGTTTTAATTAAGAAAAAAAAAATAGCCAGGGAGATGGAAGTAGACCGTCATTCTTAATTTACTCTGACTACCGTAACATGTAGATGTGCTGTTGAATTCGGTGCGTTTCGGTTCAGTTAAAATAATAATAAAAAAAGGCAACATAATGGGTAGAGCAGGTGTTAAATTAGCTAATCAGCCACCGCTGAGTTAGCTTAGCTCATATCAGCGGGAGCTAATCTACCACAAATCACATATTAATGATCGTAAAATAAGCATTAATCCTAAAAACATAAAAGTGTAACGGACTGAATGTTCTGTTATTTGTGTGGGAAATGTTTGAGTGTTTGTTGATGAATGCTGAAACGCATAGTGGCGTTGTCGTCAGTTGCTATGGCAACGAGTCTGCGCGTAGCGTGGCCAACAGAGAGCTACGCTACCGTTTTTCAACGGTTCTTTTGCATTATTTCCCCCTTTGCTGTGGCGAATTGCGACGAATTAATAATACCTGCATCTCCAGGTTTCATTTAGTTATAGTAATCGCTCTACCGCGGCAGCGCTGCTACTGGTGGCAAGTAAAAGAATCGTCTCTTCCTCCAGCGTTGTGCGCATGCGCGACATTTCCGGATGTAAACATTAACATGCAAGTCGTCCATAAACGTTGCTAATCGATGCTAATATGTTTGCTCTAGATTACAAGCCTGCAATTTGCAACTCCAAAGCCGTAAGTGAGTCTTTTCACTGTGCCTCTTAATAACATCGCCTTAAAATACTTAATAATATAACAGCGTTTTAAAATGTAACGGTGATAAGGAAATGCTAGCCTTAGCAGTATAAAACGCTGCTAGGTAAAGGCAAGGGCTACTTTTTCTGAAACATTTTTTTTGTCATCTGGGTATGGGACTTTTTGACGTGACTTCCATTAAAAATGTAACAGTTATTCTCTTTCAATCAATCAAGTTTATCTGTATAGCACATTTCAGCAACAAGGTAGTTCAAAGTGCTTTACATCATTTTGTACTACTGAAAGTTTAGATATAATTATTATTTATAATTTTTTTATTTCAGTTGAACTATTATTTAAGAGCAAGATATTTGTTACTAAATAAGCTGTGTGAATGTAGCTAGGTTATAATCTGATTTTTAATGCTAGCTTAGTCTTGCAGTTATATAACCCAGCTGGTTATTGTCAATCAATCAAGTTTATTTCAGCGGTTGAAGGTGGTTCAAAGTACTTTATATTATAAAAACACAAAATTACAAACTTTTAAAGAAAACGTCTTACAGTCAACAGTTGAACAAATGTTACATTTTGATGCCATCAACAAAATCATTGCCCATGTTGGTCAATGTTTCATTTATTATGGGTCAGACGGGTTTTTAGTCTTTATTTAAAGGAACTCAGTGCTTCAGCTGTTTTCAGTTTCTTTTGGAAGTTTGTTATAGAAGCACCACGAATCTTCATGTGTGTCATTTTTATGAAGCATCCCATAAATAGTTTGGCTTTCTAAGCACAATCAGAACTTAAAACATTCAACAAATCCTCTTCCTTAGTGACTTTTCATGATCATAAATGGATATTTCATGGTGACATGTAACTGTGTTACCATGCAACTGAAGTGATGAACATGACTCATGTGTTACATCTTCTTATATATATGATGAGTCAGGATGCCGAGGTGTAGCAGGCCTGTTTATGATGTCGGAAACGATCTGTTTGCGGAGGAGGTGTTTCACAGAGTGTTTCTTTATCCTCTCGCTGTCGCACACGTGCTTTCTGCACAGATATGACCGTTTCGTATTTACCAATTCCCCTGTCGTATTAATAGGAGCCTGTTATAATTAGCCGGCTCTCTATCTAAAGCAGGTCAGTCCGAGGCTCCTTACCCAAAGTGGGTCACTGCAGAGAGGAGATGGGACTGGGTGGAGGAAACCGTAGCAAAGGGAGCAAAAACAAGAGCAGGAAGGGAGGAAAATAATTAACCAGACAAAACGACGTGACACTTCTTTAAGCTTCAAAGTGTTGCTTTGAGCATCCATGAAATGCTTTTGGCACAAAAACATTACATCACCGTTGCATCAGTCGGTGGTGAAGTGGGCCTGCTGCTACAGAAATAAAGCTCTCAGTGTGATGAGGATGAGACACGTTAAAAATTTGCAAATATTCCACAAAAATCCATAAAGCCAGTCAAAATATCATTTATGATCTGTAAATAGCACAACCCTAATTTGTGAACGTGCTAAAAGAAACACTTCCAGGGAGAGGATTTTGATTTCTTTCCTTTATGTCATTGAAATTGTAAAAATAATATCTGATTTAAAGTAGGGATCGATATCTGATAATGTTGGTTATGGCCGATAACCAATATTTACCGATATTGTATGTATTTCACTATCGTTTCGTCACCTTTGGGGAAAAATTGCCCCTCCACAAACAGATAAACATAAATATCAGACTGTTCATATCGGCCCAGTTTTATTTATCGTGCCGATACCAATGTATTAAAAAATGACTAATATCGGCCGATACCGATGTTTGTGCCAATTGTCTAACTATAACTTTTCAAAAATCCTGAAGAACAATTATTCAAGATTAAAGATCATAAACAGTTAAATCACGTTTTTCCATTGTGTCTCTCTGGATGAAGAAGAGAAAAGTGAGCTGAAGTGGAGGAAGAGGACGCAAAGTTTGGTCTGAAAATCAGAAGCAAACTCTCTGACAGGAGTTGGCCTGGGTTCATCTTTTAAAAAAAGATGGAGGAAGGGATTCCCACAGGGTAAACTGAGGCCAGGCTCGTTGTTCTTTCCTCTTGGTCTCCCTGCAGTTTGTATTTCATCACTAGGCAAGCCGAGGAAGGGCAGGGAGTGTCGGGTTTCCTGTGGGTGTCTGCTTTGGCTCGGCTCAGAGATGAGACCGAAGCCCACCCAGCCACTCCACGGTCATCCCTCACTAATCTGCACAGCTACCAACTGGACTTCTCCCTGCTGTTATTTTCTATTTAAAGGGACCGAGTTTAAGAGTCTGGCTCAAAAAGAAACCAGAAATCTACTTCCTTTTGAATCATCACCATTAAAGTTATACCTGGCAGATTTTTCCAATAAGATAAGAAATACGACTCTTCCTGCTTGCGTTGCATTGATTAACACTTTTAAAATTCAGTAAACGTTAACTTTTTAACCTCGACACTGTTTAGCAGTTTCTGACAGCAGAGTTGGGTAGTAACTAGTTACATTTATGAGTAACTTTTTTTGAAAAAATGCACTTTTAAGAGTATTTTTACTACGTTGTACTTTGAATAATTGTATTATGAAGTATTTCTGCTCTTGAGTAAAATTTCTGGATTTTCTTCCCTCTGAATGAAAAACAAACATGTTTTCACCAGACTCGGACACAAACCTGCAGTTTCTGATAAAGTTTCTGAAGTTTTTTATTGAAAGAAACTAATTTGGGGGAAAAAAATCCTTTGTCTGATTTTGTTATTTTTGTTACTTGTATGAATTATTGTTATTTTCTTCCTTAAAATACCAACATTTCCACTTAACTTTATACTTTTGTCCATCTGATGATGCAATTCTTAAATATTAAACTTCTTGTTTTAGGTTTACAGTGGTGATGACGTGCGTCCTTTAATCCTATTTTTAATCTGTCCCCAGACGTTGCGCGTCCTGGATTATTAGACATATTAGATGCTGCAGAACCAGTTTCAGTTTCCAACTTCAAAACGTGTTTGTGAGAAACTTCTGTTTGCAGTTTAATCTATGAAGGTCTTAGTAAACCATTTTTAATGAAAACATTTTGTTTTGCTTTATAATTTAGTTTATTGCTTATGATGCAGAGTTTTTATGTTTGTATTAAATCAAATTTTGTTTAGCACCGTTGAGTAAAAGATGAGATTAAATTTCAAAGAAACAGTTTAAAACTAAGTTTGTAGCTTTGAACAAAACATCAAACAAACTGGAACTGCATGAAGAGCTGCAAAGCACAAATTAGATGTTAAAAGATCAAATTAAACAGAAAAGCTCATATTTTCCCAAGTAAGAATGAGGACAAGGTTTCCTTTTATGCATTTTTGTTTTGTTTTGTTCAGATTCTGCTTTTAGTTTTTCACTTTTCACAGAAAATGGGACAAATTTTGTTCCTTTTTATTCAGAGCATCAGATGAATAAAAATCTGAAACATTGAAATTCAAATGCTGTTTAACCATTCCTACTTTCATTTTTACACTCATAAACAAACTACATATCCGTTTTGTTGCATGAGTTGTGATAAATAATGGTGACATATTTACATAAATGCTCAAATCTTGTGTATGATTTAAATTAGACAGCATTTCTAATGTTTTTGGAATATTTTTATTATTACGTGCTTTTTCCAATAAATTAATAATGACTCCTTAAAATCTCGACTTTCCCTGACTGACAGGATTAATCTTGCTGAAATCAGATCTACACTGCAAAAACACAAAAATTTACCAGGTATTTTTTGTCTAGTTCTAGTGCAAATATCCTTTTTTCACTGCGAAAACATAAAATCAGACCAAGTATTTTTGGTCTATTTTTAGTGTAAATATTTTAGTACAGTTGAAATAAGACAAAACTAGCTTACAAGTAACTTTTCAGCAAGATAATGGAGCTTGTTTAAAGTCAAAAATCTTTAATATTGATGAAAAAGTTCTAGTTACATTGGCAGATTGTTTCGCCTATAACATGAGAATAATATGTTATATGTCAATCTGCCCGGGAAACTGGTATTTTTTCACCAACATTAAGGAATTATTGAATTAAAACAAGTTGCTGTATTTTCCTGGAAAGTTACTCATAAGTTAGTTTTGTCTTATGTCAAAATTACTGAAATATTTTCACTAGAAACTAGACCAACTTGGTAAGATTTCGTTTTTTGCAGTGTAAAAACCACCTAGGGTGAATGCAACTCTCAGTAATTGAAATATCCATCCGTAAAATAGTTCAGTCTTTATAAAGAATGATTTACCATGTGTGTTGTGACAGGTAGGCGGGAGCGTCGTTTCTATCTGATTAGCACTAATAGCAAAACCGCGGTGCAGCGTGTCTGATGATGACGAGGACCAGATTCCTGAAATCCCACACTGAAATTAGATCAGACCAATCCGGAGGGAGCGTTTAGAGGTTTGCTCAAACGGGTGTGAGGAGAGAGAGAGGGGAGATAACGCCGGCGAAGAATCATCTGATTATGGAAATAATTTGCTGTCATGATAACATCGTCATTGGAAGTGACTGGGTAGATTTATGGAGCGTTGGAACGACGAGGTCGGCCGAAAACTGTTTGAAATCAGAAGGCATGCATGAGGACAAAGGTTGTAAAAGCATGTTGTTACTGGGTTTGTTGTTGTTGTTTTTTTCAGCTTTGCTTGTAACAAAGTTGACATTTACTGCACTTTCTGACTTCCTGTTTCCTGTTTCCTGCTGCAGAGGAAGGCGAGTACTTCCTGAAGGTTTTGATTCCCAGCTATGCTGCTGGTTCAATCATCGGGAAAGGAGGCCAGACCATCGTTCAGCTGCAGAAAGAGACTGGAGCCACCATCAAACTGTCAAAATCCAAAGACTTCTACCCTGGTAAGGCTCACAAACCCTGGGATGGATGGATGGATGGATGGGTGGGTGGATGGATGGATGGATGGACGGATGGGTGGGTGGATGGATGGATGGATGGAC
>NW_015112631.1:778693-796193 GCF_001443285.1 Poecilia latipinna
AACATGTTGACTACTACACACTCAAATGCTCCGCAGAACCACAAATCAGACAAATTTCAAACCATTTTGAGAATTTCTCCTGTCGGCACCACTCAACTGATTTGTAGTTTGAGAGTTATTAAATCTTCTGGGACATTAACACACACACACACACACACACACACACACACACACACACACACACACCCCAGCAGAGAGAGATCAGGATTACAGGATCAGACATTCTGTTTGTCTAAACTCCTAAAGCTGGCCTGACGTGACCTGCAGCTGCATGAGCGATGCTAAATGTTTGAACATTTTAAATCTTCTGCTGAGCTGAAAGTTTCTTTTAACCACGAAACATCGTCAGAATGCTGCAAAACCAAGTCCACGTGCTGCATGAGACGCAGCAGCAGAGATCAGTGTGTAAGTGTTGGGTTATTCATAGATCATTTAGGTAACAAACGTCGACGTATTTAAAACTAGAAACTCATAATTCGCCTGTGGAGTGGAGGGATGCCTGCAGGCAGCTGCAACGAATTATTTCACAATCTGCAGCCAAAAGCAGAGTTGTTGGAAAACAAGTGGGGAAAAAAAGCTTTTAGCGATGCAGATTTCTGAGTTTTATTACATATGTGAACTTGTTATTGAAATTCCTTTAAAATATAAAAGTCATTTATGTTACGCTGGTTGTAAAAATGTTTGTCCAGTGAAAAGCTGCTGTGTTTTCTCCCTTATAGAGGCTGGAGCTTATGTTTTGGGTGGAATCACCTTTAGCTGAACTCGGAGCGGTTGTAATGTTTCTGCAGTTTCAGATCTTGAGTTTATGTTTTTTTCCAAACTTTAATGTGTTTTTTGGGTTGGGTTGAGCTGCAGCTATTGGCCGAAACCTTTCGGCGTTTAGAGACTTTAGAGTTTGTGATTTAGTCTCGGTTTCTGCTTTGTTTTATTGTGCAGTTTTGGCTGAAACAAGAATTTATCTTCACGCATCGTGGAGAAAAAAGAGCATTTTGTGTGTGTGTGTGTGTGTGTGTGTGTGTGTGTGTGTGTGTGTATTGCACATCATCTCGCGCTCAGCCCAGCTGCACCGGTGCCTCCACTTTATCCTGCTGTCTCCTAGAATTTATTGCGCTTTAAACTCGGCTCCTCTTTTATTTTTATTTTTTCTATTTGTGTGTTTAAGAGCGTTTGAATTTGTGCATCGGAGGTCTGCAAACAAGCGGCTGTTGTTTGACATCAGCGCATGAGGCTCCTGGAAGCTCTGCCAGCCAGAGCAGATGCAGGGTTCAAGAGCCTCTAAGACACACACACACACACGCACACACACACACACACACACACACTTGCATGGATGCAACTACTTCAGCTTGGGCAAAGGGAAGAGAGAGGGAAAGGGAAAAAACTTGCATAAATCCAAAGAATGTCTTCACACTTAAACATCGGATGTAAATCTGCGAAAATATTTGTATGCACACAGACGTGGCTCGTGATCTGTTTGGGTGAGAAAGACGGGAGGAAGGGAGACGAGTGGAGGAATGAAAAAGAAAGAGAGTGTTGTCTGGGACAGAAGGAGCTGTGTGTGTGTGTGTGTGTGTGTGTGTGTGTGTGTGTGTGTGTCGTTAAACCCTTCCTCTGCGCTGAAGGGGGCATCTGTATGCAAATGAGACTCGGTTCTTCCTGGGTAACAAATCAAAAGGCCCACCTGCTGCAGGAGTCCGTCTGGGAGTGTGTGTGTGTGTGTGTGTGTGTGTGTGTGTGTGTGTTGGGAGTAACGGAGGCCGTCTGATGAAGAGCGGCGTTACTGCAGTGTGTTGGCCTGAAGCTCCTCCTCATCGTCGCTCTCACACCTTCAGCAGTTCAGAAGTTACTTCGTTTCACTCAAAGTTGGAAAAATGTTGATGAAATTAAAAACAAGTTTTTAGAAAGAAAAGTATTAAGTAGAAACTTGACTGGGTGAAGAAACTTGAGTTTCCACAGCAGAATTTCCCAAATTTTTCCTTTTGCTAACTTGCTTAGCTTATTTTCCTATAAATGAATGTTTCCTGATAAATTCTGATTTATTTGGCTGTTTTATAATCTTTCAGCTGAATAAAGTTTGACAGGATAGAAATTCTTCATTTAGCTAAACATCCATGTTCAGGACCAAATAACTTTATTTCAAAACAAACAGGAAAAAAAACAACAACAGGATATTAACCTAAGGATATTATAGAACATGTAAATTATAGTGTACGTTAATTTGAAGTTAGCATTTAGCATTAGCTTCTGGTATCTAGCGGACGCTAACTGTAAACGTGCTTTATCGTTAGCAGAACTGTTGATGATTAGCACAATTATCTGTTTTAATTGGTGCTTTTTTCTTTCATGTGTACATTTTATGTTGAATTTACAATTATTTCTGTAATCTGACAACCTGCAGCTCATTTTTCCTTTAAGCCTCAAAACTATGAAAGGTTTTTAAAAAAAGTTGGTCCTCAGACAAAACAGACATTTTACTAAAGCAATTCACTCAGTTTTAGCACAGAAACAAGTAAACAGGAGCGCTTCTGCAAAACTCAGATAATCAGATATTTGTAGCCTCAAACCAAATAAATCTATAAAATCCTTAATTTATTGTTTACGAACTGAAATGTCAGGATGTAGCAAGAGTTTTATCACAGAAATCAGAAAAGGAGGTCAATGTTCTCCTCTTCTGTACCAGGAAGCTGAATTGGTGTCAGAAATGAGGGCAAATCAAAGTAAATTTTTTAACAGACATTAAAAAACCGCAGAATATAGAATATATTACATATGTTGGTTTTCATGTGTTTCATTTGCATTACAAGGAGAATATTCTGTTCAGCTCACATTCCTTCACCCGTTCATTCCACCCCTCATCCTTCCTTCCTGGTTTTTTATTCATCCTTTCGATGCGGCTTCTTTCTATCCTCTGCCATCAATCATCCTCCTCATCCTCCTCTTCCTCCTTCTCTCCCTCCATCCCATCTGCAGAATAGTGCAGCAGCAGCACTTAAGGAGACGACCAATTAGCTGAGAGCCGCAGCATCGGTGATGAGACAGGCCACCATTCATCCTTAAAACACACACACACACACACACACACACACACAGACCACTATTATGGCACAACAGATTTATTACGCACCCGTACAGTACAAGGCAGTGCCGCCTCTAAATATAGCCTCTATCTGTCTGGCTGCTGCTCTCTGGAGCGAAGTGGAAACCAGAAGGACGTCGCAGTCGCTCCGACCTGAGCTGCATCCAAACCGCCGTCGATACGTCAGCCAATCAGAACCCTCCGCCTCCTGCTAAATGTACATTTATTTATTTAAAACAAAAGTCTTGTTGCTAAATCCCTTCAGGAAGTTAATTCAGTCTTTTTATTCACTCTTTATTTGCTAATTTTGTTTAGTGTTTTTGCGTTTTTGCTAACTTCCTCTAACTAGAGCTTTACATCATGTTATAATGTTATTCTCTCATCTGAAACATAGCTGTCGTGTTGCCCTAATTGTTTCATGCATGTTTTGAGAAATCCTTCAGACTAGCCAGCAGCAATTAGCAGCATCTGCTGAGCTCATTATAGGAGCTGCTTCTCAGTGTAACTCTGGTAAAAACGTCATTAAAGGGTTAATAGAGGAGCCAGGTTGGGATGACTTCCTGAAGGCGGAGCTTCAGTTTCTTAAAGAGACAGAGACCCAATTTCAGGGTGTTAAATTACAAAGCATTTCTGTGGAGATGGTACTTTCTCATCAATATTTAGCAATTATTTAGTTAAAACAAATAATTATAAGTGAATGAAATTACTGAAAAATAATTTTATTTTAAAATTAATTTTATTTTAAAAGTTACTTGCAAGTTAATTTTGTCATATTTGTGTCTTTTTTGGGGAAAGTTGTGTGCAGCATTTTAACTGTTTTGGTAAAATAATCCTAAAAATAAAAAAAATAAAGCTGACAATTCGCAGCTTTGGCCAGAACAAAAAAAAAAAAAAAAAAATATATATATATATATATATATATATATATATATATGTATATGTATATATAGTCAGACAAAAAATATTTGGTTAATGGGACTGCTGTGTGGAAGAAAAGCTTCTTCTTTAAAAAGTGTGATCAGCCTTTTAAACCATATAATCTCGGTTAAAGTCAGGCTGTGGATGGATTGCCATGGAAACATCAGTGTGTGCTTCATTCATAAATTTCAGTGATTGTTGGCTAATATATGCCAAATGTTATGAACTTGCATTTTTTATGCTAATGTAATATTTATCCAGAGTCTCAGGGCAGCAGATGCTCAGGCTGGATACAAACGACACCCAGAATGCTGAAGGTCAGAGTGATGGAAGAACAGGCGAGCCGTTTTACAATCATCCCTGAAATCTGGTGGAAAGTCCAAGCGGACGGCAGCGGCCAGGAAATCCTTCTGGCCACAAAACCAATAGAGTCGCCGTCACTTTGCATCAAATATTCATTTGCTACACTTGTTTTATAATTAGAATCGACGTCTTCTCCTCCTTTCTGCTGAGGTGTTGGAACGTGGCGCCGAATCCATGACGGCGAATTTAGAGCTTGGAGATGAGCTGATAAACCAAATAATCTGCCTTCACCTCGCTGTGGCTTCATATCTGCCTCCTGAAAAATCAGCAGGAACCAGAGGAAAGTCTGGTTTCTTTACTGTTTGTGTTGATTACTTTGAAGTTTAGTGGGGCTGAAACGATTAATCAGATTAATCTATTCTTGAAATAATGGTCTACTAATTTAGCAATCAGTTAATCATTAACTTGAGAATACAGACTAAAAAAGGTTATTTGCTGAAAGTATAAGACACTCAGAGCTGTAATTAAACCAAAACTGTTCAAAAATAAAACCTTCTTTTTACTACAAATGATCTCCGTTTGTAGTAAAACTGCTATTACATTTTACTCAATAAAATGTTGTCATTTAAAAAGTAAAATTAATGTTTTATTTATATTTTCTTAATGCATTTCTAATATTCTATTTATAAAAAAAACCTTAAACTAAAATCTGCAGAATCTGATTAATCGATTAATCATCAGAATAATTGATTACTGAACTAATTGTCAGCTGCAGCCCTAAGCTTTAGGGCTTCCTAATTACATTACATTCTGCGTTTCGACTGACTGGAAATATTATTGACAAGCCTGAACAAGTTGGTTTGTGTTTATTTTGAGAAGAAATCACTTTATTAGCCTCAACAAGCTTTAGTTATGCATTTGAATCGGTCAGTTTCCAGCCGAACCAGTTTCCACTGATTCGTCTTGATATGTCTTTAAAGTGTCTCAAAGTATTTATAACACTGTAATAATCAAAGCTCCAATAGTTAAACGAAAAATCTGCAGAATATTTAATCGATTAATCTTCAAATTAATCTGATTTCTGTTTACTTCGATAAGAAATCGCTTCCTCTACCACAACTTCATTCATGCAGTTAAATCTTTCCATTTCCAGCTTTAAAATCTCTGACCCAGTTTGCATTGATTGCCTGTGAAAAAGTAAAAGTGGAACCAGTAAAAGTGTTTCTGCTGGTAGAAAATAAAGCAGCTCCCACTCTGCAGGATGGCAGAAGACATTCCTGCTGCGGCGGCTGCATCACCGCGGATAAAGCCACTTTAAGGAGTCTGATCCGAACCGAAAACGATGCTTAATGAGACACCCCGAAGGACGGCGACCGCACCGTCTGATTCCACTCACGTTCGCACAGCTGCAGAGGAGACAGAGCCGATTACGTCCTAATTAAAGCCCAGATAAACCTGCAACCCGGCAGAATCACGCAGCAGAGACGCCACGTCTCCGACGATTATTTTTTTCTTTACATTTTGCTTTTTAGGCAGCTGCACCATGTTGTAACGTCTTTAAAGTCAAACTTTTCCGTCAGTTTGGTCGTCAGAAATCCTTAAAGACAAGGAAGAGTATAAACTGTGTTAGTATTTAAAAACAACTTTAAACAACTTTTAAACTCACTCTAAAAACAAAATCATACCAAGTATTTTGTTCAAATATCTTATCACACTTGAAATAAAACAAAACTGATTTACAAGTAAGTTTTTAGCTTAATACAGGAGCTCATTTTAAGTCAATAATTTCTTAATATTGATAAAAACTACGAGTTTCACTGGGAAAATGTCTCATTATAGGTGAAGTAACCTGCCAGTGGAATAAATACTTTATCATCAATATTTACTGCAACGAGCTCCTACATCGCGATGAAAAGTTACTTTAAAGTTACTTTTGTCTTATTTCATGTCTAATAATAGACCAAAAATAAATGTTTGTGTTTTGAAGTGTAACGTCAAATTTAGTCTTCATAAATCCTGGAGAACAATTTTTCAAACCCCAAAAAACAATTAAAAGACAATTTAATAGCAGAATATAAAGAAATAAGGTTAAAAGTTTCTACATGTTGGCTTTTAAAAACACGAGGAACTTTAGGTTCAAAGTCTGGATCTCCTGTTTGTCGTCTGCCACCATTTCAGAGCTCAGTCTGTAATCCTGCGCCATGATTGCAGTTTTCAGTATTTAATATCCCCTCTGCACACACACACACACACACACACACCAGAAACCTGCACACATCTGTCGCAGAAGGCCACACAAGCTAACCAAACACCTGACACTCCATCGACGTTACTCGTTTCAGCTCTCAAAGCCTCTTATGCAGCTCTAAGCCCTCAGAGTCAGAGATGGAAAACTGCAATATTACAAATCACACACACACACACACCCACACATCTGTGTCAGTAATGAATTTCCTGTTTGTTAGCCGCTTCCCGTCTTCATTAAACGACTTATTCATTCCAGTTGTCTGCTGTTTATCAGTTGTGGAGGGGATGATTTCCTCTAAGTGAAATTGCTGCTTTGAATCTGTCCAGATTTGTCAAATTAACGGTGAAAAATGGAGGCGGGGCTGGAGGGTCTGAGCCGGAGCGTCACGGCGGATCAGAGCTCTGCTGGCCTGCGACGTTTCTTTAGCTTTTTCATTTTCCCAGATGTGTTTGTGTTTGTTTATGAGATTTTACAGTCTTCTGAAGTTTTGTTTGGATCTGAGTCTGTACCAGACTCACTGGCAGAGACGAAGCTGCAGCTGAGCATCGAAGCCTTTTACTGCAATTTTTAAAATAGATTTTACATCTTGTTGAAGGGGACATATTTTGCTAAATGTAAATTGTATTTCTGTTTGTTTTTTTTTTTTTGCTGGAAAGTCAAATTAAAAGTGACAGAAGCTCATAGCTGCCCTGCTAAGTGCCTTCCTGAGTGTGTTTCTGTGTTCGGCGGCTCCGCCGGGATTTGAACCCTGAACTCTGGCAGGTTGAGCACCAACTCGAGCGGAACGAGACGTGTCAGCCGGCGCAGCGTTAAATCCGCCGCAGACACCTCAGGCAGCCTTCGCTTCAGACGTGGCGGCTAGCAGCCTGTAGCCGTTAGCTTCAGTCATAAATGTTTGACCTGAAAGAGGGAGAGAAAGTAACGGATCCAAGAGGAAAGATTTGATCTGCGGGCTGGGAGATATGAAGAATTTAAAATATTCTGATAAAAAAATATTTATATTTAATTACTTATCTTTATAGGTGAAGAAACCAGTCGATTCGATGAAGGGATTATTTGTTTGGAAACAAAGCGGATGCAGACGTGACTGCAGGAAGAGCCGGCTGACCTCACTGGTTGCCACGGTTACCAGCATTTATCTCGCTGTTTTAGCGACAGCTAGCATGTTTTTAGCTACAACTGTTTATCAGAGTGATACAATAAGTTATCCTGCCTAATTGACATTAATGAATCATTGATTATCCGTCTACAGAGAACCACGATTCCTAATCCTGGCAATTCTGAATCGATTCAAAATACTTAAAACATCGATTTTAATCTGCTTTATGTTTATATTTAATCTGCTTTATGTTGTGTAAAAATTTATATTGAATAACTCTGATTTTTTTTTTTTAAGATAGTTTTTTCACAATAAATGATAAACAATGTGATAAATGTACACAGGTGTTCACTAAAGATACATTTTGTCCATAATTTACCTTTTGATAAATAGACAAAATATTATTTTTCTGTAACTTTCATACAGAGGCTTTAAGGCTGGACGTTTCATATCAGTCGGTGTTGATAATTATTGATTAGATTCTTATTTTAAATGCCTGAAATACTAACAAGCTGTTGGTGTGACCTTCCCTGATCAGACTGTTGCTAAGCAACCAAAGTTGGGGGGAACCTGAAGCTGCTTCTCAGCCAGCAGGTTGTTGCTAGGCAACCAAAGAGCGAGAGAGTGAGTTGATTCCACCAAGCTAGCTTAGCTAAAGCCTTTTCTCTCCCAGTGAATATTCTATATATGGAATATTCTGTCAGAGGTATTGATCTATTGTGATTTATCTGGTTATTGATTTATTGCCCAGCACCAAGAGGCCTTAAATCTCCATTCTGTTCATCCTGTTTGTTTTGTTGTTTGACTGAAACTGATCGTTAAAGACGAAGCAGTCGAGGATCGATGTCGCCGTTTTCTCTGCTTTTGTGTTCAGACTTTTAATAAGGCAGAGCTTAGGGGACCGTAGACAGAGCGGCAGGAATATGGCAGACTGACCCGCAGATCAATGCGGAGCTGAGTGAGCGTTTGTGTTATTTATTTATTTACCTCCGATCGCGGCGCTCTGTAACTGTGACGGGTCTCAGCCGGAGTGTGTTTGGCGGGCGATGCGTGCCCTTGGGAAGCGCTGCTGTAATGCTGCCTGTCAGTGAAATATGACGGCCATAAAGCCTTTCAAACACTTTCGCTAAGTCTCATTACTGCAGAGTGCACACACACACGCACGCACACACACACGCACACGTCCTTGAGATGATCACTGCAGATAAACGCTGCAGGTCATCTGTTTACAGGCGTTTTAGTTTTTAACTGTTTTATGTAACTTTGTCCTTCAGGCTTTTCACTCCAGTCCAATTTGAAACAAGCAGATGAAAATAAAGCGCCTGATTTATTGTCTCTTCTTCTTGCTTCATAAATCAAACCCAAACCTCCAGCCTGGAGCAGCTGTGATGAACGGGAACCACTTGGAGTCGGCCCGGTTCTTTCATATTGGACTCAAACGGAGGGAGGAGAGGCGAACTGCAGCTCACAGTCAAACCTGTTTATATTTCACAAAATAAACTCCAAAAGAGGTTTTACCTCGTTAACACGTTGGTGAATTTTACAGTGTTTTGGCTGCAGAGGTTGTTGATTTGTTGCTCATTATTTTTCTGACTTGCATCCAAACAGAAAATAGCAACACTGATGGTCATCTGGGGTTTCATTATTTTTGGTTTTGACTTTTTATTTGTCTAATTCAGGAGTTTTAACACATTTTTAGAATCTGTTTGCCAGTTTTTATTAGCTATCACTAGATAAACATTTCTTAGTTTTAGATTTTTCATACTTTTGCTCATTTTTAGGTTCAGAATTCAACCTAATTATGAACCTAAAAATATTTAGATTGTTTACATCAACTGGGTAATAAATACTCAACAGAAGATTCAATTTTCAAAAAATTAATTCAGTTATTCTTGAAAGTTTTCTCCCAGTTTTGCTGCCATTTTGCCGACTAGCGTAGCCGCGATTACCATAATCTACTGACAGCTGATTGTTAGCTGTCTAATAAATAGATTCAGAAACACAAAAACAGGAGATGATGTCTGTAATTTCAGTGTTTTATAAACGGAAGATGTAGGTCACAGTTAGTCACAGTTTGCCCTGAATTACCATTTTTATTTGTTTCAGTTATTGAAAATGTTTGTTTTCTCAGTTTCAGTTTTTGTATTTTAGTTTTAGTCCATGAGGACACCTCATGCTATTACAGCTGGAAACTGGAGATCAGCCTTAAATCTGGGTCTGAACCTACAGAGACACATAAAGGCGGTTACAAAGTCGTCCTTCTGTCACCTGGACAACGTTTCTAGGATTAGAGGAAGATCTAGAGAAACTCATCCACTCACATTGATTACTGCAACAATTTCTTCATAGATCTGATAAAAAACAGGTCCAGAACGCTGCTGCTGGAGTTCTGACTAAAACCAGAAAGATGGAGAACATCACCCGCTTCTAAAGTCCTTCCACTGATATAGACTTTAAGATGTTAGTCTGTAAATCACTGCTGCTGTTGTATCAAACCACCAGAACCTCTCAGGTCTCAAAACCAAACGTGGAGAAGAAGCATTCAGTTTTTATGCACCACAAATCTGGAACAAACTTCTAGAAAACTAAAAAAACTGCTTCAATATAGACTTGAGTTGCTTTTTAACCATAATAAATGGAATCATAACCAACATACAGCTCTGGAAAAAGTTAAATGATCAGTTTCTCTGATTTTACATTATTATTTTACTCTATGAACTACTGACACGTTATACATTTAGTATTTATTGGCAGAAAATGGGAAATGGTGAAAATAACAAAAGATGCAGAGCTTTCAGACCTCAAATGCAAACAAAAGAAGTTTATGTTGATGTAGAAACAATAGTACTGATGTTTTAACTGAGGAA
Source organism: Poecilia latipinna (assembly GCF_001443285.1). Classification (NCBI taxonomy): domain Eukaryota; kingdom Metazoa; phylum Chordata; class Actinopteri; order Cyprinodontiformes; family Poeciliidae; genus Poecilia; species Poecilia latipinna. The sequence goes on from NW_015112631.1 coordinate 789,205, forward strand.
TCAGTATCTGGTGGAGCAACCAGCAGGTTTCCAGTGGGGTCAGTGCAGTGGACTCGTCATTTTCTCCACAGCTGCATGTGACGTACCGATGGCGTGCCGATGACGTGCCGATGGCGTGCCGATGACGTGCCGATGGCGTGCAATGACGTACCAATGGCGTGCCGATGGCGTACAGATGACGTGCCGATGGCGTACAATGACGTACCGATGGCGTGCAATGACGTACCGATGGCGTGCCGATGGCGTACTTGACAAAATATAATATTTCTTGTTGGTTTCTCAGTGAACATCATACAGATGTCTCTATGATGCAAAGCGCTTCAGTCCGCCTCGCTGCAGAACGCGCTTTATAAATAAACTTGATTGATTGATTGAATCGATGCAGGTGAAGGGATGCGTAGAGGTTTCACCCGCCTGCCGCCGTCGGCATCATGGCGTCCAGCAGCTGCTCAAACTGCATCGTCGCCGCGGGCGACGCCGCCCCCGCCGCCCCCAGGCTTCGCCCCGGCCAGCAGTCTGAGGAAACTCTGCTCTGAGGCAGCTGGACTGCAGGTTTAAGGCACTAAATGCGTTCTGCAGCTCTTGATTCCCGTCCAGATCTGTTTAAGACGTGGAAAAGTCATTTCCGAGACGGGAATGTGACAGCTAATCTGCACGGTTCATCGCTGCGCTTGTTTCCATCATGTCTCCATGTGATCTTTTAGTTGCTTTAAAGTCCAGCAGAAGGTAATTTATAGATAATCAGATTAGAGATTAAAAGATTTTACATAAATATTTGGATTTATTTGGACATTAATGTGAATCATCAAGCTGTGCATGTTGGGAAACCGGGAAAATGTACCACATATGAGTAAACAAAGCAATGCTAGCTATTCTGTTTGTGCTGATCCAGCTGTGTCAGTGTGTGTGTGTCTGTTCGTGTCTGTGTGTGTGTGACAGATATAAATCCAGTCAGCAGATAAAGGAGGCTGGAGGGGGAAGGAGCAACCCAAAGGGAGAGTAAAAGAAAGGAGGCAGAGTTGGCCATGCAGAGGTTTGCATGAGCTCTGAAGGTTCCCAACTGTGGCGGACAATAGGCGAAGCTCGGCGCTCTGTGCGACAATAGGCTCTTTGACCCCGGTCAAGCTAGCAGGAGGGAGAGCGGGGGGGCAGAGGGCGCTGAGGGCGCCCCCATCTGCCTCGCCACAGAGAGCGTGAATACATCTGGACTCTGAGCGCCGCGGAAGGTCGACCTCATTCTGGGTTTCTGCTCAGAGTTACTAAAACCCTGCTAACGGCAGCGCTAGCTACGTTAGCATCCAGCTAGCAATGAAGCTACTTGGACGAATGTTTGTGTTTGTGAATTATCTCAGGGTGTGACTAAACACCACACTTTATTAATCATGTTGTAGTATTGTGTGACTTACTGGTGGAAATTTATACATTTTTAACTTTAAACCTTTAAAAGCTAGCTTAGCTAAATGCTAAGAATTAATAAAAATAGCAGTTAAGCTCCTTTGAGGAATGCTTGCGTCTCTCCTTAGATCTCCGTGTTTAAGTTTGTAAATCATAATCTATGTAGTGGTATTGTGAGGATTTGGCTGAGATTTACTGGCAAAAATGTCTAATTTTTTAACTTGACTTTAAAACTTAATGCCCAGTGTCTTGTGCAGATATCTCAGTACACTGGAAATAAGACGAAACCAATTTAAAACTTGTTTTAAGTCAATAAATCCTTAATATTGATGAATATGTTCTAGTTCCACAGGCTGATTAATTCACCCATAAAAAGACATTTTTCACGTTATAAGTGAAATAATCCACCGATTCATTAATATTAAGCATTTATTAACTTAAAACAAGCTACTATATCTTGCTGAAAAGCTACTTATATTTTAGTTTTGTTTTATTTCAAGGGTTCCAATATGTTTGAATTAGAAATTAGACCAGATAAGATTTGATGATTTTACACCACAAAACTGAAACAAACTTCCAGAAAACTGCAGATCAGCTGAAACACTGATTTCCTTTGAGTCCAGGCTTATAGAGTTGCCGTTTGTTGAAGTAAATTGAATATTGACCAACATATTTAATGTATTGAAGATTTTTAACTGTGCCACTCGACAAAATGTCACATTTGTTAAATGTGTCTGTATGTTTTACACGCCTTCATGCTGTTCAAATAAAATGTCAAACAAGATTTATTTAGCAACGTGAGCTAATTACCTTGTATTTTCCATCTCAAAGTCTTAAAAAAGGAAAATAATGATGTTTTGAGGATCAAAGCTGCTTGATTTTGTTTTTTGTTTTTGCGTTTCCAACCGCGGGACGTCATGAAGCGAACGAGTTCTGGGTCTGCGGCCCGGTCGTCAGAGCGACGCCCGCGGCTGCATCTCAGTCAGCAGACATTAACTGACGGACGGATGTCTCCTTCGTTTTACCTCCCTGTCATCCTGGCTGTCAGCTCTTATGACGGAGCTCCTCTCAGCGCCGCAGCGAGGAGCTTGGCTCAGCATCGTGGCTCTTCAGGAAAACATCTTTATCATGTGGACACACACACACACACACTCGGGTCCAAACAGTGCGATTTCAGCTGGTTTGGCTGCAGAATGTCGCCCTGTTTTCCCATAAATAGCAGACATAGCTGGATTTGTCTCCGCGTCGCCATGGGGATTTCTCTTTCACCGGCTGCCGTGGCGATGGCGCCGGGTCTTAGTGTTTGTCCGTTTAATGCAGGTTTGCAGAGGTAGAGCAAAGCGGCGCACAAACATCCCCGACCCAACCCCCCGTCGCACAAAGCAGAGGATTGTGGGACTGTACACCCGTTGCCGTGGTGACGAGAATCAAAGTGACAGCTCTCCTTTAGGAGGAGCGCCCCCGCCCCCCGCCTCTCCTCCCTTAGCAGGTGTAAGAGTGTGAGAGACGGAGAGAGACGTCTTTCTCTCTCCGGTTTTCCTGTTTGGTCGGCCTCCAGATCCTCTCGCCTTCTGGCCTTGAAAGTGGCTGAAATAAGCAAATCCAGGCGGCAGTTTGTGCGTCGGCCGTCGGTAACGTCATAAACTCGCTGCGACGCAGAGGGACGTTATTTAAGACGTTATGTCAGGAAGAGACTCGTTTAGCGAAATTAATGCAACGATGACTGGCCTCTTCGCATCGAAGCAGAAACAGGTTGGGAGCAGAACGTGCTCCGGCCTGATTGGACCGCTGCACCGGCGGGGTCAAAGAGGTCGGATCTAAAGCCTCAGAAATCGCTGCACTGTAAATCATGACGTCGCATCCGACTGGAAAAAATGGCTGAATGTAATTTAAACTTGGTCGAGGTTTTGCTAACATCCAAACAAAGCCCAGAGAATTATTACGTTGGCTTTAGTTGAATAAATTCAACTCATTTTATGTAGTTAAAATAAGCATTTCATTTAAATAAGTTCAGTGTGTTTTGAACTAACAACAAAAAAAATTCTGACTTTTGAACGCAGAAAATTAAATCCAAATTCTGAGTCTGAATTCAAAGATTAAAGTCAGAATTCTGAGAAATGGTCTGAATTTTTTTACAGTGGCCCTAATCGTCGTTTGTATGTTTAAGTAATTCCTGGGGATAATGTCAGTTAATTTAAAGAAAACTAGACACTTTTGAGGCGACGAGTCTGCATGCATTGTTGAAGCAAGCGCAGCTGATTAGGTTTTACAGTGCGCAGAGCAGGAACAAGGTGACGCTGCAGACAAAGAGGCTCATAAACGCCGGAGAGAACCAGCTTTTTTTACAGACCCCCAATCTCTGGCAGAGGGACAAAGGTAGCCCTTTGGGACCCCTTTGCCCCTCTGTCACACACACACACACACACACACACACACACACACACACACACACACCCCTCCGTTGTAAAGGCTGGTTCCACAGCTGCCTCCAGTCGCCCGTCCCTCCCCACTTCCATTATTTTTAATCCCTCCAGTGAAAGCTCCCTCAGTTTCTGCCCCGTCTTTTAACCCCCCCCCCGGCGGTCTGAGGGCCCACAAAGCCGTCAGCTGTCATATCTTCTCTCTGACACATGGGCTGGACTTTAATTATGAAGATCTCAGCCTGGCGAGCGAGCGCCGCCTGCCCGGAGTCCGCCGGCTGTATTTACACAAACGCTGCAGATGTGATGGTTGTCTGGTCAGGTTGGACAGCCAGACACGACTCGGCGTCGGTCACATGACAGGTCGCTTCTTAATAACTTGGCGTCAGGCAGTTCAGCACCTTGGTGTGTCAAACTGGTTTTCATGTTGGGCCACATCAAGATCATGAAGGTTCTTATGTAACTTTCATAAAAGCCCATTAACGAGCTGTTACAATTTTAATTAGTAACTGTCTGCATTCGATGAGTTCTTCTTAAAATTAAATAATAGTAAATGTATTTTTACCGATTTTTTTTTTTAGTGTTTTTGCAGTCAGATCACAGATTCTGTGGTGCTAATTTAGGACATTTTGCTACGTTCAGCTTATGCGTAGTCGTAAAGATCAGTCAAAGCGACTGCCTCGGCCTTATTTGACATCAAATTAGCTTACTGGAGAAATACTGCCACCTGCAGGTGGGAGTTGGTCATTTAAATCCAGAGTTTTTAAAGTTTTTGGGTTTCCAAACGGCCGAGTCACCAGTCAAAGGCGATCGAATGGAAAATTGGCCAATCCCAGCCGATTTGTTTGGTTCATCTCTTGTGGATTTGACACCGTGGAGCAAAAAAGACAGATTTTGACAAAAATAAAATAGTTTATTATTTGAGGAGAACAAACCCAGATAATGATTTGCTGGATAATGAATCCCGTCTTTGTGTGGTTTCCACCTTCAGTAACTCCGCTCTGCTCCGCTCTGGTCCCCCATCAGATATCAGTTATCCCTCATGATTCATCTCATCAATGGACTCGAGCTTCTCTCTCCGTCCAACTCGCTCAGCTTTCATCTGCCTCCAGCCTGCAGCCGCCTGTTGCCGTAAATCATACAAGCGTTCTGCATGTGGTTGTCGTTAATGCAGATGAGGTCACACTTCCAGTCAGGCCCCGCCCCCTGCGCTCACACGCATGTCCACGGCGACACGCGGATCGCACAGAGGCGTTCAGAGCAAGGTGAACATGCGGCTGATCTGCGCTCCAGGTCTGACTCACTGCAGATGGAGGAAGACACACAGCTAATTGGTGTTTTAGCTCATTGCTAATTGCCCCTTTCTTCCACTAGTCGTCTGTCTGAAGCACAAACATTCAGATAGGCGACCAGTTTGCTCCTCTTGTCTCGTGGAAACTTGCTTCTCGTCCTCCTAATTTGTCCATCTTTGTTGTTTTCACCACATCTGCACCTTGCTAACGTACGGAGACACGGTTCTGCCGTCCGGCCAGCAGCCGGATGGATCTGGATTGGCCCAGAACGTTTTACTGGGAACATATTTACTGTTACCTGAGTTAGAAAACAGGCAACACCTGAAACTCTTCACAGCGGCTTACCTTTTCCCTTTCACAGAGCCAGCACACTTCAACTACACTGCAAAAACACTGAACCTTACCAAGTACTTTTAATTTCTACTGTAAGTATCTTAACACACTTCAAATCAGACAAAAACGACTAATAAGGAACATTTTAGCAGGATAAAGGGCCTTTTTTAAGAAAATAATTCCTTAATATCCATGAGACATTTTGCTTAAAGGTTAATTTGAAGTTATTTTTGTCTTTTTTAAAGTGAAGTAAGATATTTACATTTAGAATCTAGTTAAAAAGTGCTCTGTAAGATTTTATGTTTTTGCAGTGTAATCCGCTAAAGCACAAAGTTTTTATTTGGCATTTTAGCATTTCTGCTAACCTTGAAAACGTTTAGCGCACGTTCTACAGCGCTTATTTATTTGGCTGCTTTGTAAACTTTCAGTCGATTAAAGTTTGTGATGTGTTGAAGTTTTTGTCATCGGATCCATCCAGCAGTTAGACATTTCTATTTACGCTCTTATTTTGAAGTGGGAAGTGAAGGAAGTTCCATTTCCTCTCCTCACGTTGAATGACGTGTGCAGAGGAAAACATTTGCATGAACAAGAGTTACAATGTCTGGAGTTGCTAACGTCTGGGCGCTAATGTCCCTTTATTGCTAATTAAGCTAGCTCATCCAAAAAAATCACATAAGTGATTAAATTTGGAGCCTCATGCTGTCCTTATCGCACACGGTTCAATTTAGCATTAGCTCTTACAAAATGAATCACTTTAGCATTAGCAGAACTAATGTGCATGGTTAGGGCTTTAGGGTTATCAAAGCTAACTTTTTAGCTAATGGTGTCAACCACTGGATAGAGCTTATCAAATTACCAGTGAGGTAATAGTTAGGAACAGCTAACAACATGCTAACAGGAAAGAAAAGTAAAGCCAAAACATCCTGGGTTGTTGACAGAGGAAGCTTCAGGACGGTTTGACTCGACCAGTGGATGTTTTTCATTCTGCTTGCATTCGAACGTTTCAGTTGATACATGTGTTTTTAAGCATTTTAGGTTCTTGTGTTTTGCATGTGGTTTGGTTGGTTTGTTAAAAAGCCACAGTGGAGTTTATAATTCCAAACTTTGGAGGGCTGTCAGAGGGCGCAGGCCGTTCCCAGGCGGTGTGAGGTTTTATTTGGCTTCAGTCTCGATTATCTCATGGGGAGGAAGACGAATACAAGCAGAAATGCAGGAGAAAACTTTGATTCTGCCGAGTTCCTGGTGGGAGAAAAATTATTTCTCTGGCTGCTTGTCATGTTTCGGGTAACGTGAACATGCCTGCATCTTGATTTGGCAAATTCATAAAATGGAAATGTGACGTTTTTTTATTGTAGTATGTAAAACTGCAGTTTCATTTTGACTGTTTTTACAGTTGTTGGTGATATAATGTGTCCTCAGCCCTCCTGTTGGACAGCGCTCACATTACAAAGAAGCACCATGACCTCGAGATGTTTGCAGATCCCATTCCCAACTCTCAACGTTTAGTTTGAGTTACAGTAATAAGCGTCTTCTGCAGCCAGAGTTTTAT
>NW_015112631.1:801193-803229 GCF_001443285.1 Poecilia latipinna
AAAAGGGTTCCCGCAATGTCGCCGTTTAATGGCATGAGACGGGAATATGTGTGTAATTCTCAGGGAAGACCTGAGTGGGCCACGTTGGTCCAGCTGCTGCGCGTTCCCGGCTCTTCCGTTGGAGTTTTGAGCCTCTTCAGTGACACCTGTTCACCTGAACTCACCATGTTTTCAGTGCAACTGATATCTGCAGACTTACGTTGGTGTTCTGTCACCCTGGGACACGAAGGAGTGCGCTCATGTGTTTCTGCACGTTTAAACAGCGGCTTCATCCTCCTGCTAACATGCTAGCTTTTTCTGGTAAAACAACATAAGACTGTGATCAATTTTATCAAAACTTTCCTTCCATATAATGTAAAGTTTTTTCTAGAACATGAAAAAGGAAAAATTTCAAAAGGAAAGAAGCGGCACAATCTGCTAATGCGCTAATAGCAGAGCTAATTTTTAGTTTTCCGATTAGCGTTTTGGCTAAAGACGTTTAGCACACTCAGCTTTTTTTCACGGATAAATTCTCATTTATTTGGCTGCTTTATTAATTCTTCAGCTCATTAGACGTTTATATTTGTGCTCTTATTTTGAAGTGCATGTTTATTAGCAGTTCAGTTTTCTCAAAATACATTTTATATTTTGGAAACAAATATCCAAATAAATAAACAAAACAATGAGTTGAATTATGAAGTCACTTAATGAAACTACAGCAAAAATATAGAAATAGACGTAAAAATGAGTTTATCTGCCATTTCTGTGGGGTTGAGGATTCGTTCTTTGTAGAAACAGAATTTGAGATTCTGCAGCGACATTTTCTTCTCCTAAACTATGAAAAATTTGTTTTAGCAAATATTTATTTTGAGAAACTTGGTTTTATTTCATGAGCATGTGAGCTAAAAACTTTATTTTTAACGCAATTCCAGCTTTTTTGAATCTTTTTTATTATTTACTATATTTGGTGAATTTCTTTGTGAGATGAAAGATGAGCTTTCTTCATGTTCAGCCACAAGCTTCATTGAAATGCTTCCTCACAGATTTCCTTTTATTTCACTCTGTGATGAGGAAGAGAGAAGAAACCGAGGAGAGACTGAGATCAGCAAAGAGGTGAGAGGAAGAGGGGGAAGAAATGTGAGGAGAGGCCGGCCGCGGCGGCTCCTCAGCTGTCTGCTCGCCATGGGCCGGGTCAACCAGGACTCTGCTGCCAGGAAGACGGGGAGGGAGGAAGAGGAGGAGCGGAAGAGGAGGAGAGGAAGAGGAGGAGAGGCGAACATGTTGGAGAGAAAAAGCTGGAAAAGTGCATTTGCTTTAAACGTCAACGCATGCAGTTAATCCCAACATTTTGACACGTTAATGTTGCTTTTTGACCTAAAAGCTTCTCAGCAAAAGTTTTTTTTTACTTTCTTGTGTCGCGTCGCTGAACCGAAGCTCGAAATTTGAACGAATAACGCCGGTCGCTCGGCTCGATGGCGACAATCGACTGTCGCAAAAATTCAACAGGAAAGAGACGTTTGTAAATTAACATTTAAAACAAAATGGCTTCCTTTAAACCACTTGTGTCAAACTCCAGGTTCAGCTAAAGCATAACTGAGTTTATTACAGATTCCTGTAAAAACGCTCAGAAACGTCGGGTTTAACTGACCACTAACTCCCACCTGCAGGGGGCAGCATATTAGAGTCACACGAGTTCAAATATGACAATATTTCTATTCAAAAACAATCACAATGTGAATTAAATATGATGTAGCTTTAAGGAGGACCAGCTGTTGTTTAATGTTTTAACAGTTCATGGATTTTATCGAAACATTCATCAGTTCTTTAAAAACTCTCATGATCTTCATGAAAATGATTTAAACCTTCCTGAATATAAAAAGTCTTCACACACGTTTGGTTTCACATGATTAAATGTTTTCTGAAAACTTTCACACAGTGGAGATTTCAAAATAAATCTAATCAAATCTTTTTAATCTATTGACAGAACGACTTTAAATGCCAGCGATTCTGGTCACAATCAGATAACTGAGATAATTTAAATACTGTAATATTAATAT
>NW_015112631.1:807539-863005 GCF_001443285.1 Poecilia latipinna
GGTGATCGGTATCGGTGATCGGCCCTCATGGGTGATCGGTATCGGTATCGGGAGGAAAAAACCTGATCGGCGCATCTCTATTAATATAGTTTGAACTGGAATGAACTGTTGAACGCTTAAATGTTTTTTATTTCATGGTGAAGTTTCACTGTGCAGATGAAAGTGTCTCGTAGCTGCAGAAACGTAAACAGAGAGAGTTTCAGAACCAGTGCAGTGATCAGAGAACATGGAGGGAAAGCAGCTCTTCCCAGTAGGAGGAATTACGTCAGTCCACAGGAATCCCTGCCTTTTCTTCCAGATCCTTTTGTTATTCTCTAAAGCGGGTCGCCTTATTCTCCCCGCGTCCCAGCCGCTCCGTCACTGCCGGACCAGATAAAGGACCGGGGGGGCGAAAGGAAAGAGGCTGAGAGGAAACCGGGTCTCCACTGTTCTGGTGTGCTGCGAATGGAAGAAAGATTCACTGCAAAGAAAGAAAGTTACAGCACTGACTGGTGTTTTGGTGTGAAAAGTTACGCTTTGCATTTCTTTTGGTTTCTACAGCTTCTGCACTGCAAGAACACAAAATTTACCAATTAATTTTATTCTGGGTTCTAGTGCAGATATATTAATACACTTTAAATATTGTGTATTGCAATATAACAAATAACCAAGAGAGAGCAGCTTGTTTTAATAAGTCAATAATTCTCTAGTATGAAAAAGTTCTAGTTCCACTGGCGGAATATTCTACTGCTCCGTTACCTAGCAACCGCAGCTGAACTCCACAGGTTACCTAGCAACCGCAGCTGAACTCCACAGGTTACCTAGCAACCGCAGCTGAACTCCACAGGTTACCTAGGAACCCCAGCTCTGTACGTGCTGTACAATGGCTGCTGGAGAAGACGAGTGCTTTGTTGTTGACTTGCCGTCCAGAAACCACCTGTAGAGGTGGGTCATACTTCACATTTTGGTATCGGCTCAATCCAGGAAGGGCATTAATTTTTCTTGGTGCTGATTGGCTGAACCCCCAAAGATGGGAGATGAGGAATAACGTGGGTTATTTGCAGTAGTGCAAAGTGGGTTTCCGTTATGCTTTTTCATGCTAATTATATAAACCTATTACACAAATTTTCACATTTTGCACAAATTAAAGTGAAATGTTGCCTTTATTTTTTTGAACAGTATATATATATATATATATATATATATATATATATATATATAAAACCACGCAGCTGTTTTTGGGCAATAAATTAATGTTTTTTGGTGTCTAGAAAAAGAGCTTTCTAATTATCGAGTCTGAGTCAACGGGCACTGCCCCGTTACCTAGCAACCCAAACTGAGCTCCAGCACGTTTGGTCAGCTGGTTCTTCCACTGTATGCACTGTATACAATGGCTGCTGGAAAGGACAACTGTTTTGTTGTTGGCTTTCCATCCAGAAACCACTTGCTGCATTCTTGTTAGTTGTGCAGGAGGCTCAACTTTTGCCTTTCAAAGTCATGTGGTTGTATAGTTTAGCATTTGTTTGCAAAATTATTGTTTAGCAAACAAAACTGAATGTTTTAGCATCTGTTTGCTGTAAAACATTCAGTTGGGGGCGTGGCCAGCAGCACCTTATCAGGATTTAAAGTGACAAGACGCCCTAAAACGGCTCATTCTGAGCTGAGCAGATTAAAATCTCATCTTAGAATGATTTTGAACAAAAAATGTAAAAGTTTTCTAAACCTTTTACACGGGCCGCTTCTTTTTATCAGAATATTTTGGGGTTTTTGGTCATTTTTTTATATCTTTGAGGGCAGAAAAGCCCAGCTGTCCACGTTAGCTCTGAGTTTATGTTTTTTCCAAATTGACCAAAGGTTTGTGTGCAGCAGCCTGCAGGTTCCTCATGGGACGCATAATAAACTCACATTTACATCAACTTTCTACATGGTGCATTTCTCACTGTGTTCCAGTTCCTCACTCTTCGTCATCCCGCCTTTAAACTGACCTTTCTGACCTTTCTTCCTCCTGTCCGTCTGTAATTTCCACTTTATTTCTCTCGTCGTCCTTCTCCTTCTCCTTCTCTTCTTCCTCCTCTTCCCTGTGTCCTGTTCTCTCCTTAATGACGACTTGGTCGACTGCAGCAGAGAACAGGTCCAAGTTTCCTTACTGTGCCTGATTACATCAGCACATGCAGTCCTACACACTCTCACACACACACACACACACACACACACACACACACACACACACACACACTTCATTGACTTCACGCTCCTCAGTTTCTGGAAGAGCCTCTCATGACATCACCAACATCTGCCCGGCTGCCTGAGACGTTGTGGCCGTTCTCCATGTTGATCTGATCTTTCTGCTCCATATCTGACCCGGATCGAACGCAGATGAAAATATACAGCAGAATGGAACCGGGAGGGTTGCTGGAAACGGATCAGAACTTTGTTTTTTCGCGCTGCTGGTTTGGATTAGGACGATTTGGGAACATTTGGATTAATAACCATCATTTATTGTTTATTATGAAACTTTAAAGTTTAACCCGTGTAGCTCTGCCCCCTCAGGCTAATAATGACAAATTTCATGGAAGTGGGCGTGGCCTCGATGCACAGAGGGGCGTGGCCAGGACTCAGTGAGGGGCGGAGCCAAGTGTGGGGCAAACAGGCAGATATTGCAAAATTAACCAAATTTACCTGGAAATATCAACAGTTTGAGCAGGAATTGGAAACTCTGCTTTTAAAATGGGTAGTAAATATTTTTTGTTACTTTAAACCAGGCTGTAGTTGGAGCATTTAGCTGGAATAAACTGAACTAATTTAACCTAATCTCATCTAGATTACGTTTTCACCATCAGGACTCCGTCTCCGTCCAGTTTGTTCAGTCACCTCTGCTGTCCTTCCAGCTTTCTAATAAAACCCTCTGAGGTCTGCGCAGTCACTTCCTCTGGATTATTAATATGTCAGCTGATGAATTCATCCTTCTCCTCGTCTGTTTGTCTCATTGTCGGAGCTTCTTCTATCGCGCCGTTTGGAAACATTTTCCTCGGAGCCGGAGGGGAATTGAAACGCAGTTAATACATCCTGAGATTTAAGACGAGTCTCTGGAGGCAAAAACTGCAAAGTTGAGCAGTTTTTCTGCTGCCATTACCATTTGTTTGAGTTGGTAATGTGTATTTGATTTGATTCTCGTTTATTTTGTTGTGTCTAAAACAGGGATGTCCAAAGTGTGGCCCGGGGGCCAGTTGTGGCCCTTTGGAGGATTTTATTTGGCCCCTCAGAGAAATTTTTAAAGGCACATTAAACCTTTATTTTTTTGTTTGTTTCTTTTATTAAATTGTTTTCATTGATTTCATTTGCTAAAAAAATAGCAAATAAGAAATTAATTATTAATAATATAATATAAATGAACTCAAAAAAGATTTGATGGGTGAAGAAAATATTTGTCATTTATTATAGCAACTTGTTTACATTTCTGTCAACAATATCATTTTGTATGAAAATTAGACGACTTTTTAAATTAAAATATTGCATATTTATTTAAGAGATAGAAAATAAATCTCAAGAAATAAATTTTCCAGTCTTAATTAAGAAAAAGGCTCTGAGCTCAACCATTTTGGCCCGAACAGCAAAAGGTTTGTCAGAAATCTGAGAAAAAAAGGTGGAAAAAAGTCCGAATTTTGAGATTAAAATTAGAAAAAGGTTTGGACAGCACCGGTCCAACAGAAGCTTTAATATCTGCGTTCGCAGCGGGTCGAACTCAAACTGTTCTGATTCAGGAATCCTGATGATGATGATCTGATGATCCATTTCCTTTTCCTCCTGCGGCGACGCGGTTCAGAGCGACACTTTTCTGAGGCGGCGCTGCTAATCCAGACGATCTGATCAGAGGTGGCCGTTAACCCGGGCTTATCCGCAGACGAAGGAGATCCGCTTAACGAGATTTACGTTAAAGCCTCTACATCTCACTTCCTGTCGGCTGAGAAACCCAAACACTGAGAAACCCAGGAAGAGCAGAAATACTGCAACATATTGGTAACTGATCAAATTATCAATCATTTCATATTTAAAAATTACATCATCAGACGGAGCAAAATATAAAGTTAAGTGGAAATTTTGGTATTTTTATAATCAAAATGACAATAATTCAGATAAGTAATAAAAAATATCAAAATCAGGCAAATAATATTTTCCCAAATCTGTTTCTTTCAATAAAAACTTCAGAAACTTTAACAGAAATTGCAGGTCTGAGTCTGGTGAGTTTTTGGTTAAAACATGTTTTCCATTCAGAAAATCCAGAAATTTTACTCAAGTCAGAGCAGAAATGCTTCCTAATGAAATGACTCAAAGTGCAGCGTAGTGAAAATACTCCTAAAGTTCATTTTTAAGAAAAGTTACGTCAGTAAATGTAACTCTCCAACTCTGAAAGCTACTTTGTTTCACCGCAAAGTAAGAAAAATGTTGAATTAGTTTGAAGATGCTGCAGTTTTCATAAACAAAAGCAGAAAGTGGAAAACAACATGAGTTTCCACTGATGTCTAAAAACTGTTAAAGAAAATAAAACGAGTGTAATTGAGTAAATGTAAGTAGTCACTAACCGACTCTGGAGCCAGCTGGATGTTTTCTATGCAGCTTTTCTCTCCTCGTTGTTTTGTGTAGAAATGAAGGCAGCTGTGAACGAATGAATGAAAATCAGATTTAAGAGTCGCTCGGCTCTCGCCGTGTTTGTTTTTAGGTCTCGGTTTCTCCCTGCCGTCTCTGTTTTTCTGACGTTGCTCTGTTGTGACAGGTTTCTCAGAGGTTTCCCGTTCTGCACGGCGCTCTGTCCGTCTCCGTTTGCCTCCGTCTGCCGCTGCTGTCGCTCCGTTTTGACATCTCCGTGGCGGCGCCGCTCTCCGTTCCTGCAGGTTCCTCGGCCCGCTTCTGCACCGATCGGCTGCCGTTTCTTCTCCAGATGTTTGTTTGTGCTGGGAGGGAAAAGCTGTACGTCTCGGCCCAGCAGGGATGAACATCATGTACCTGTGAACATGTGACCTGCGGCGTTTCTGTCACGTCTCCTCCCCTCACGCAGTTCTCTGCAGATATGGATGAAATATTCATGTTTATTGTCGCTTCAGGATGCAGAATGTGTTCCTGCTGCTGCAGAACCCGGAAAAACAAGAAAATATACCTCAACTAAATCTGATTTTATTCTTCAGTCAGGAGGACGATAAACACAGAATTATGACTTTAATATTCTGAGATTAAGAATTTTAATTTTGAGCTAAAAGTCAAAATTCTGAGAAATTAAAAGTCGGAGGGGAAAAAAGTAACAAAAAAATCTGAATTTTGAGAAAAAAAGTGAAAATTATGAGAAACAGTCATAAAAAAGTCAAAAGAAAGTCAGAATTTTCAGACTGAAGCCAAAACTATGAGAAAAAAGTAAAAAAATCTGATTTCTAAGAAGAAATTGGGGAAAAAAATTCAGTTTTCAGGAGGAAAAAGTTATAAAAAATCTGAATTCTGAGAAAAAAAGTCTATTCCAGGAAAAATGTCAGAAAAGTCAGAATTGTGAGAATAAAACGATAATGATAACAAACAGGTAAATTGAAGTGGGATCCAGTTTTTCGCTCCGACCCTCTTCCGTTCTGTGGAGACATTTGAAGTAGAAATCATTTGTAAAGCAGCAGAATCTGCCTGAGTTGGACAGAAACTGCATGTTTTCTGTGTTCCTGGTGAAGGTTTACGCCGAGGCCGGGGATTCCCCAGGCAGGCGGCTCTGGATGAGCATTTGTTCTCCGCTAGCAGCACAGATGTCTGTTTTTATGACTGAGAGGGAGTTGAGGATGTTTCCCTGCTTAAGTGCTACTTACATCCACCAAGATGCAAACACAGCAAATTAAGCTACAGACACTAATTCATTTCCTAGATGTGCAATTTAAAATGTTTTCAAAAGAAATATTGGTAAAATCTCCAACGTTACCTGTAAATTACCTGTACATTCATCAGAAGAAGCATGACAGTTCTGGGAAAGTCAGTTGTAATTTATAGAAAGAAACCTTTGAGATCTGGAGAAGAACTCTGTAAGTTATACAAAAAGTAACCTGCAAGTTCTGGAAAGTAAATGAAAGTTCTAGAAAAATAACTTCCAAGTTCTGGAAAGTAACCTGCATGTTGTAAAACATACAAGAAAGTATCCAAGTATCCTGCTGTGTCAGTTTCAGATTTGGGGTCGTAAAGTTTTTAACAAACTTTAGGCCTCAATGTAGCTCCAAGTTTTCAGAAAGTACTCCAAAAAGTACCCTGTAAACTCCAAAAAGTACCCTGTAAACTCCAGAAAGTACCCTGTAAGTTCTCTATTTCTAGAGGGATTGTTAAGATAGTCAATATGTTGCTCACCATCTCCAGGATCACACATGTACAGTCTAATCACAGTTCATGGAGTAACACTTGTCATTTGCCCTGGTCGCCATCCACAGAAGCCCAGAGAGGCCAAGTCTTCCTGCCTCTTGCTGGAAACTATGAATCACGGCTGCTAATTGTGGTCTGACTAATGCAATTAACAGGCAGGAGTCATCTTCACCGGCCGCTGCAGCTACAGGCTGAGCGGAGCTCACCGAGCCATCGAGAACAGGAACCGCCTCAGAAAGCCGGATTTACTCTGCCGGGACGTCCGCGTCGTTTGTCACATCAGAAACTGAGAGACTTCTGGTTTTTAAGGGAAATGCCACAAAAACCAAAGAAAACATTTCATATTTGAGCCGACTTTTTCCTTTATAATGTAATTTATGGAATTATGTTTTTTTTTAAGGCAGGTTAGGGTTAGTCCAGTAGACTCAGTTTGATTTGGGACCAAAACTGAAACATTTGCTGCATTTTCAGTTGCTTGGTTCTCTTTCACATTGAGTCAAACCAACCAAGCCTTTGAAAAACCTGTTCCCCTCCTTGCCTGTGGGGGCGCTGCACCAAGAACCACTTCAAGAAACGACAAGACCTCTGAAAAAGACTCTGAGCTCAACTTCCTGTTTCACAAAATATAAACAAAAATGGAGTGGCGTCAGATTTAACAGATTTTTCTTTTGTCTTCGCTAAAAAGCATCGAGCCATTTCTCCTGCTAGTGCGAGCCTAGTGTGTTTATTTGGTTAAATTTACCCAGAATGCCGTGCGCTATAGTCCACCTCCTGCTTTTGGAGTGGTCTGGTTAATAATAAACTTTATTTTGAAAGGACAAACCAAACATAAATTTAATCATTTGTACCAGATTGTAGCATTTAAGCTGACGGGTTGTAAAAAATTAATATACGGTGCAATAATAAATTAAAACCGAACATATAAAATATAATTTTAATAACTTAATGTTCATATATTCACTTCACTCTGAGGTTTGTAGGCGAAATTTTCCCTCTTTTCCAAACAAACTGAACTTTCAAGACAAACGGACTGGAGCTCTGCTAAAGCAGACTAAACAGGGCTGGTGTGCAGCACCTCAACAATGACTCAAGTCTCTTAAATCAGATGTTTCAACAGTTATTACCTAAGAAACCAGACCCATGGCTTAAAGGGTGCTTTTCAGAAGAATTGGGCCTTTGAGTGGAGGAAGGAAAACCCTAATTTATCCCTTTTGTGGTCAGAATGGGCTCAGACTACTTTCATTTCTTCCAGTGTAATGACTCTTCTTCTTCTCTGTTTCTAAAAAGCACAAATGTTTGATGCGCAGCACGTGGCTCGCTTTGTTCGGGTCGATGCAGCAGAGCCCAAACATGCCGAGCCGCATATGCTGCTGCTGTGAGTCACAGATCAGAGGAACGGCTCGGTGTGCTCTACGTCCGTTACCAGCGATCAGGAGGAAGGAGTGAGTCATGTTAGCTAGACCTTAATAAAAACCAGGGTCCGCAGCCTGGCTCACCACGCCATGATGAGCCTGCTGGTGCCGGGTCACTTTGTCGCCGTGGAAACCGGAAGCTGAAAGTTCACGCCTGGCTCTTGGTCTTCAGAGGGATCCACCGGATCTCCGGGGAGATTTTAGTTTCAGGTTGTTTACAAAACAACAGGAAGGCTGCAGCTTTCACTGCGGCCCGGTTCGTTTGGGGAGGACCGGGCCGAACCGAACTCTGGTCCGTCTGGTAGCAACTCGTTACATTTACTCCATTATATCGACTTGAGTAACTTTTTAAAATGTACTTTAGGAGCATTTTTACTTTTACTCGAGTGATTTTATTAGGAAGTGTTTCTACTCTTTAACTGAATAAAGTCTCTGGATTCTCTGAGTGAAAAACCAAAGCAGAGTTATTAGTAGTTTCATTTAATTTAAAACTTTTTAGACATTAATGGAAAGTAAGATTTTTTTTTTTTACTTTTATGAAAATTTAAAATCTTTAATTTAATCTCAACATTTTCATGGTTTGTGGTAAAACAAAGTAACTTCCAGAGTTGGAAAGTAACAAGTTACATTTATTTAATTACATTTATTTGAGTAGCGTTTTTGTACTTTTAAGAGTATTTTTACTTTTGCTGGAGTAATTTTATTCTGAAGTCTCTCTACTCTAACTGGAGTGTAATTTTTGGATACTCTGCCCGCCTCTCGTCTCGGTTCTTCCCGTCCTCCGGACCTGAACCTTGCAGTCTTCCCTGTTTTCCTTGTTTTTTTCAGGCTGGTATTAAATCTTGCATGTTGGATTATTTTCGGTCTAAGAAAACGATCCAGCTTGGCTTCTTCTCTGCACATGAAAGTCACAATCAGGTCCTTTGCAAACGCAGCAATCAGAGTGAAATTGAGGAGATTTTCATCTGAAATCTCCAACTGTTGAAAGAGTCCAAGCTGACGTTGTGTTTTACAAGAGCGGATGCTAAAATGCATTACAGACTCACACTTACGCACTCGCCGGACAGACTGCCAGCTGAGCTCACTTCAGGTCACTGAGGGATGTTTAAATTCTGCTGCGTCGGCGCTACTTTGGCATTTATACGTCTACGGCTGGAAGATTGTGTGGGGGGAATTATTTCACTTTCAATGAGACGTTATAATCAACCCCAGTGTTTGCTAAAGCTTATTGAAATAACTTCACTTTTGATTTAATTAGAGATCTGAGGCTGCAGCTCAGCCATGCCAGGTTGGCTGTTTTGGCTCTGAATATTTGGGTTTGTGTGTCATTTTATATTATTTAAAGCCAGTAGAGAAATCCAATCTCAGTTCCTGGAGGGCATCCATTCGATTATTTCAGCTCGGCGATAAAGATTTACAGCTACACCAGAAAACGGCTTAAATTATGGAGGCTGGAATTCAAAACGCACCAAAAACTTATCAAGATCAAGTAGAGGAAACAGAAACATTCATAAAAATCACTAAAATGGAAAAGGAGGAGGGTTTTCTGAGTGCAAGGTTTTTTAAAGATGGCCACACTGCAAAAACACAAAATCTTACCGCATTTTTTGGTCAAGTTTCTGATGCAAATATCTACACTTAAAATATGACAAATCAACTTAAAAATAACTTTTAATCAATATATAGGAGCTCGTTTGAAGTCAATAATTCTTTAATATTGATAAAAGTTCTGGTTCCACTTGTGGAACATTCCGCTGTCCCGTTACCTAGCAACCCAGCCAAGCACAGACCCGTTACCTAGCAACCCAGTTCTAATTGAACTGGCCCTTAGAACAAGCTTCTGTTTCTTGCTAAAAAGTTATTTGTAAGTTTGTTTTGCCTTATTTCTATTGTACTAACATATTTGCACTAGAAACTAAATCAAAATAAGTAGATTTTGTGCTTTTGCAGTGCAGATGAGGACAGCAGATGGATAACCGGATCACGCATTAAAACCAAGAAACGAGAGAATTTTTCCATGTTGCAGTTGTGATGTGAAGCGAGGCCAAACTAATGTTTGATCACACATCAAGCAGATGAATAAATTCATGTCGATTTTTCTCTTCTGTGAAAAAAAAAACACTGATTGTGTCTCCAGGAACTAAACATAATAAAATTCAACAACTTCACTTACCTGCTGTGGCCATTTAAAAGTAATGTAATGATTATGACATAATACAAGTTAACGCAAAGATCAAAAAACTTTAATTTCTAACAAACATTTAACACTGGAACTGGAAGTCATTTTGAATATTCAAAATAAATAAAGAAAACAAATAAAATGGGCAATGAAGTTTTGTAAACAAACTTTCAAAAAAGCTGCAAATTGAGACCAAAGAACCAGACAGAGACGTAGTTTCAGTTTATTCCTTCTTCTGGTGAATTAGTGGTTTGTAAAATAATATTTTATTTTGGTTCCTTTCTTTGTATTGTTGAAAAATTGCCAAAAATAAAGCAAATCTGAATAAAGTAGCTATAAGTTAACAGACGATGATGGTGAATATCTGGTGAAACTGGTTTCTGTTGCCAAAGCACAGCTGTAGCGCAGGCCCAACATGATCCTTAGTGACAGAGTGGCCTTTCCAACCACACACACACACACACACACACACACTTTCTCATGCCAAGACAATGGCCTGTTAATCCTGGCCTCTGATTGGACGGCTGGAGATTACCCAGAGGGCACCAGCTGTCAGGGAGAGGCGAGGCCCAGTTTCCTCCGAATCAACACTCTCTCTCTCTCACACACACACACACACACACCCTTCAATGGTCAGTGGGTGTTTCCAAAAGAAAAGAAAAAGAAGCTGAATAAAATAAAGAAACCACAAATGGCTTCGCCGGACGCCTGATTTCCATGTTCAGCTCTCGTGATGCTAAGACCAGATAGCTCCTGTTTGTCTCTGCTGTCACCAGGCCGTACCAACAGGAATGCACGGCAGTGACGGTGTAATGCTAACTGGTTTTATAAAAAGAACCAGCAGCAACATGTTGCTAAAAGCGACACAAACGCTCGTTTATTTTTAGTCTTTTGGCGTCACAAATCTTCTCCGCTCAGCCTGTTAGCATTGGTAGCCGTTTTGCTGTAGATTCCTCCCCCCTCTCTGGTACAAACACAGATGTTTTAGGCTCAGCCAGGCCAAGCCAAGCGGGTCCAACGGTGCCGCGGAGGAGGGTAGTGCCAACCGACCCGCTGCTGGGCTGTGATAAGACCAGAAACCCCTGGAGAGTCCGGAGAAACGAGGACGGAGAGGAACAGAAATAATACAGGAGAGAACGAAAAGACGAGGGAAGAACATCCGTTACTGATGAGATGGACTGAGAGGTTTTGCTTTGGTTCCCTGCCGGTTTGTGGATTATTTCTGAAATATTCTGCAGGAAATGCAGTTTAGGAAGCTGGAATACCCAGATGCACTGATGCTCGACTTCCTATTGGCTGGCAAAGCAGCCAATCACAGAGGGCCTTTCATTTTCCTTCACGCTCCTGGATTATCTAAACCCCCAAGAGGGGCAACAAGGACGACTTTAGGTTTGCACAGTAGAGTCAAGACGGTTTCCATGTGCATTGATTCACACTGAGGTATATTTGGAGTTTAGCTATTAAAATAGGCAGTTAGAAGCATTTTTAGAAAAGGGCTCCAGTGTTCGCAGGTGGATGTGCTCCAATGTACTTCCATACATTTTCGTCTGCAGTTTCCTCCACAGTAAAGATCCACATTTTGCATGTTTTTATACTTCCCTTTGGGTTTCTGCTGCTTCTTAAAAAAAAAAAAAAAAACACCCATCCAGTTTTTGACAATAAGTTCCTGTTTTGTTTTTTTAGTTTTTTTGGTGTCTGCCTGGAAAATGAGCCGTTCCAGAAAACTCTGGAATGTAACAAATCAGCAGGCACCGCCCGTTACCTAGCAACCCCAGCAGAGCTCCGCCCGTTTCTTAGCAACCCCAGCAGAGCTCTGCCCGTTACCTAGCAACCCCAGCAAAGCTCTGCCCGTTACCTAGCAACACCAGCTCCTTCGGTCAGTTGGTTTTATTGCTGTATGTGCTGTACAATGGCTGCTGGAAAATACAAGAGTTTTGTTGTTGACTTACCATCCAGAAACCACTTGCTGCATTCTTGTTGGTTGTGCAGGAGGCTATACTAATGCTTTTCAGTGTTGTATGGTTGTATAATTGTGAATCTGTTTGCGGCCATTTTCACATTTGGGTGTAAACGTTGAGTCGGGGGCGTGGCCAGCAGCAGCTTCTTTGGATTTAAAGTAACAGCAGCCTAAAAAAGCTCAAAATAGGCAGAACTGAGCAAATTGAAATCTCATTAGGTAAGGATCAGTATATTGATGATTTTGATGGTGACACTTGATAAAATGGAATGTTATTGGTTTCTCAGTTTGGTGACTATGGAGTTTTTATGACTTTATTTTTGAGCTGCCTTGTTGCTGAAATGTGCTACAGAATAAACTTGATTGATTTTTTTCTTATATTGCCTCATATTGTCACGACATGGCGACAACTTCAACAAATATGGAAAAAACGTTTTTGAAAAAGTTACAGACTGCAGCTTCAAATTGATAAGTTGGTGTTTCCTAAGTTTCCTCTGTGCCTTTCCTGACCCAGCCGTGTGTGTGTGTGTGTGTGTGTGTGTGTGTGTGTGTGTGTGTGTGTGTGTGTGTGTGTTTTCAGGCACGACAGAGCGGGTGTGTCTGATCCAGGGGACGGTGGAGGCGTTGAACGGCGTCCATGACTTCATCGCTGAGAAGGTGAGGGAGATGCCTCAGAGCACCCAGAAGACAGAACCGGTCAGCATCCTGCAGCCGCAGACCACCGTCAACCCGGACCGCGTCAAACAGGTCCGTCTGCGTGTCTGGCAACAGAACCGGGGGATGGTTGGTGCTTTTATTGTGAAAGGCTATGAGGCGACGCCTCATACCGGGTTTATGTCTGGAGATTTTAGTGTGAAGGAAGGAAGGTCTGGTATAAATTATGCTATTATCTAAATGTGTTATTTAGGATTTCCTTTAACGTTTTTGATGTGAATGCAGGCGATTTGTGACTTTGTTTGCTGACCTTTAACCTTTGAAAAATCACCTCATCCTAGTTCAACAACTTAACATTTCTTTGAAACTGGCGTGTTTCCATTGAGCTAATTGATTTTTTTCACATTCAATTTGCACCCTTACAAATAAAAACTAACATTTCTGCCATAAACTTTTCTGGAAAAAGAAGTAAATGCCTGAGTTTGAAAAGTTGATGATTTTCTTCAAAAAAATATAAAATTTTCTGAGATTGAAATCTTGAAATATTTCTGGGATTAATATCAAAACTTTTTGAGTTTTAGTAGATTTTTTAGCTTTTCAAAGTCAGAAGTTTCCTTGTTTTTTCTGGTTAATTTCTCAGATTTTTGGTGGAAATTTACTCCAAGTCGTAGTTATCTTGTATTTTTTTGTCTAGTTTCCAGTGCAAATATCTTTACTTTTGTCTTACTTCAAGTTTACTAACTTACAAGAACCTTTTCAGCAAGATGTAGGAGCTTCTATTACATAAATAATTCCTTGGTGAAAATGTTCTAGTCAGTGAAATAATCTGCCACAGGAACAAGTATTAGTCTCAATATTAAAGAACTAAACCAGCTCTTTTGTTTTGCTGAAAATTTACTCGTAGCTTCGTCTTACTCCAACTGTCTTCAGGTATTTACAGCAGAAACTAGACAAAAAATACTTGGTCAGATTTTGTGTTTTTGCAGTGAAACCAGCAGCTGGTTTGCAATTTTCTGCCAAGCCAAAAACTGGAGTGACTGATGTCTACAGAAAGGTCTGTGGAGCAGCGAGACTTTTATTAGTATTGGATTAAACCAGCGGTGTCCAGAGTCGGTCCTGGAGGCCCGGCATCCTGCAACTTCTAGTTCTCTCCCTGGTTGTAGAAACAACTTTTTCAGCAAGTCAGTGTTCCTGTACGGCCTCTAACGAGCCATCATTTGATCCAGGTGAGTTAAACCAGGGAGAGACCTAGAACATGCAGGATGCCGGGCCTCCAGGACCGACTCTGGACATCCTGGTTTAAACTAACTGTATGCAGAAACTAAATAATTTAGGAAAGCCAGAGTGTCTACAGGTTTTCCCTTTTCCTTTGGGCTTTTGAATCCAGCTGTGTGCAAACAAGGTGCATAAAATCAGTAGAAAACCCTTTTCTGGCCCAGGCCTCATGTTTTAGTAGGTTTTTAACATCCCTGTTGAGATGAACAGCTTTTAATTTAAGAACGATATTCTCCCAGTTTTACGAGGAGCTTTTAGGAGCCCTCTTAAACGTTTTACCATAAACCCCGAGAGGCAACTCAGGAACAGTGACGTAGGTGTGCTAGCTCAAACAAAAAATAAAAAAACAAGAAAAAATGTTCCGTCACTTAATGAGGAACAAATTAGGAGGAAAATCCATGATTGCAAGCAGATTTGTTGGACTATAAGTCCAGAAAAGACGCTGGAGGGGAAAAGAAGGAGGTGAAGGAAGGAGGAGGGAGATGAGATGGAGTCGGACAGGATGCTGCGTCGGAGGTGTGAACATGCAAACTGCAGGCTGACACGCACGGCCACACAGGCCGGAACGTCCTGCAGGAAACGCCGTTTGGACTACTCTGCTTCACGCATGCGCTGCAAAAACTCAAAATCTTACAGAGTAAATTTGGTTTCTAGTGCAAGTATCTGAAATAAGACAAAACTAAATCACAAGTAAGAAATAGCAGCTTGTTTTGAGTCAATAAATCCTTAATGTTGATGAAAAAGTTCTAGTTCCACTTGTCAACAGGGTCTTTGCGGTTACCTAGCAACCCCAGCCAAGCCCGGTCCGTCTCCTAGCAACCCAGTTCTGCTTCCACTGGCAGATTTTTTCCCTTATAACAAAACATTTTCTCCATAATCTGCCAGTAGACCAAGAACTTTATCAACATAATGAAACTGTTTACTAAAAACAGGTTCCTACGTCTTGGTGAAAAGTTACTTCTTAATTAGTTTTGTCTTATTTCACATGTAACAAGATGTTTGGACAAGAAGCTAAACCAAACATATTTGGTAATATTTTGTGTTTTGATGTATTTGCTCATATGCCTTAAGCAGCGTTTCTTTTTACACCAGAGCAAACTTAAAACTCTAGATGCTAACTACCTTAGCATTTTCGTGCATGCTAGGCTACATTATGGCGGGTCGTTTTCTTGATGTTTACTAATAATTACACGCGTACCTTCAGCATAATGCAGTATTTAATCTTACCAATCTTATTTAAAAACATTAATCTTCTTACCTTTAGACGACTGTCATCCATCAACGTCTTTGCAAACAAAAGCAGCGTTGCCAGATTGGACGGGTTTCCACCCAATTAGGCTGCTGTGGCAAATTTAGGCTGTTTTTCCACATTCAGTGAGTTTTTAGAAATGTTTCTTTTGAAACAGCTGTCCTTGTGTGGGACAGATATTCAAAACATTTAATAAAAAGCCTTGATCTTCCACTTATCTTTTTATTTAATTTATTTTGAAATCTCTTGAATCTGGCAAACATGAATTAAAAGGAGATGACAAAAAAACCACATCTTATTGTGACAGTAAATTTCATTAGAGCTTGAGATTTGGGCTGATTTTTTATTTGAGCAGGTTTTATGTTGTTTTGGGGCTTTGAACTGTCAAATCTGGCAACACAGATCAAAAGTTTACAATGAAATAAGTTTAGTTTGCATTTTTGCCCTTTTGTGCATCAATGACCATTTTTACAGTGAAATCAACTGAATAAAAGCGACGTTGCGCCGCTATTTTTACAGAAGAGTTTGTTTGGATGTCCGTCATGGCGAATGAGCTGCTTTATGTTTTAAACACAATAAATTTAACTTACAAGAATCGCATCACATTTCAGAGACTTTCTGTAATTAATTAGCCAGAAACGGAAACTATTAAGATCTTTTTTATGGTGTCCCGATCAGTGGATGAACTGAGTCCTTGTAACATTTTAGAGTCATATTTAGATTACATAATGTTTGTTATAATTACCTTTCCATTTGGCTGCAGTGGATTTAACAGTAAAATGATTTATTATGGGCTGGACGACGATGCAGCTGTGAGCACTCCAGCAGAAAATGGGTCAGGAGTTTCTGTGTTTCCTTCCCAAACCGTGACTGCTGGTTACCTGGCGCTCCGTAGGTGTGTGTGTGTGTGTGTGTGTGTGTGTGTGTGTGAGTGTGTGTCCTGGGTTTTACCCCGCCTCTCGTTCATTAACCTCTGGCCCGCTGCCCTGACAAGGACTAAGTGAAGCGTAGATAGATAATTCATCATGTTTGTACAATTTATTCCCTTATGTTTAATTTGAGGTTTGAAAAAATCTTTGAATATTAACTTTTCATCAGCAGAATTGCATGAAAGATTTTTCCAGGAAAATGATCGCCTAGGGGACAGTTTCTGTTAAAATTGTTGCATAAAAAGTCCTCCATAGATCAAATGTAAATTAAAGTTGGATAAAACTGACAATGACAACTGTTTTAGGAAACTGTCTGAATCTGACTGTGTGTCACAGCAGTTACAGCCCCACACTGCACAAACAGAAAACCTTACAGAGTATTTTCTGTTTCTTGCTCCTGAAACAAGACAAAACTAACTTACAAGTAACTTTTCAGGAAGAAACAGGAGCTTGTTTCACATTTTTACCATGTTTTACGTGAAATAATCTGAACTAGAACTGGGTTGCTAGGCAACGGACGTGGCGTGGCTGGGGGTTGCTAGGCAACGGGCTGGGCGTGGCTGGGGGTTGCTAGGCAACGGGCTAGGCGTGGCTGGGGGTTGCTAGGTAACGGCACAGTGGAATAATCTACCAGTGGAACTAGAACTTTTTCATCAATATTAAGGAATTATTGACTTAAAATGAGCTTCCATTTCTTGCTGAAATGTTGTTTGTAAATTAGTTTTGCCTTATTTCAAGTGTGGTAAGATATGTTAACTAAAAACTAGACCAAAAATACTTGGTAATATTTTTTTTTTTTTCAGTTTTTCAAAAATCAGACAGAAGTGCTGCATCCTGATGTCTCGGCTCTGGAGACGAAGTTGCGTCTTTTCTCCTCTGATGATGTGATTTCTTGTTTGGATGCATCAGCAGGATGATGTGAAGGTGTGAAAGAAAGCATCATTCCTCTATGATGCAAAAACTCGCATTATAAAACACCAACAGTGAGGAGAAAGATGCTGGTTTCATTTTCAACAGAGAAACAGCAGCAGGAATCTGTTGATTGCTCTTTAAAATTAGGCTTTTTATACGTGAAGGAAAGTTGTTTTTAGGGTGCAACACTCAGAAGATGAGATGAGTTTTGATGTGAATCATAAGAATGAAACCAGATGAGATCTTACAACTTCAAAGATCAGATTTATGCTCCAAAAAGGCTTTTATTCTGCATTTTTATGGATTTTTGCCACAAGCTCCAACTGATGTTTTTTTTCCTGCTTTCTGTTTAAGACCTGCTCTCCAACTGATCATTCTGCAGCGCTGATCGTTTCCCAGCTGCTGCTGATCAGGTTCAGTACGATGTCGCACGACAGCCCTTAGATGTCCAGCTACTGGTTGCTATGGCGATGCTTCCTGCCTCTTTCTGAACAACTTGTGTTGCTTATTGTTAGTTTAGTCTTTCATTTTGTAGCCATTTATTGTTCCTGCTGGAAACGCAAAAAGGAAAAAAATCGATTTATGTGTTTTCAATCAGGATTTCATCAGATGAAGCCATGCTAGCAGTAGCTAGCTAGCAGCAGCTAGCTAGTAGCAGCTAGCTAGTAGCAGCTAGCTAGCAGCAACGTCAACGAGAAATATTGTGATGTTTTAATATAGTCGGATCTTCTTACAGCCCAACCGGTCTTGGTTCTGGTTCCTCCCTGTCTGGAAGTTGATGCTGTGGAAACGACGGAGAAGTAGGGCCACACTAAGAAAACAAAAATTCAAATAGTACTTTATTCTCATTATATTTAAATGTTTTTCTCATACCATTAAATTCTTTTTCTTGTAATATTAAACCATTTTCTCCTAATATTATGACTTTATTCTGGTAATAATATTTCCCATCATGGCCGTTTTACACTCCGTCTAGTTTCTGACTCGTTTTGTTGCCAGGCTGTGATTTATCATCATTAAATGGAAGAAATTCATAATTATGAATAAATATTTGGAGATAAATGCATCTGCCGGTTGATCTCTCCAGCAGCATGTGAGGTTCCTAAAAGGCCGTCAGAATGTGTGAGATGTTGTGTTTGTGCTGCTTTTACAAGCCATTACAGAGTGAGGGTGAAGTCAGAGGTCAAAGGTCAGGGCTCCGCGGGGGTCTTTTCCGAACCAGAGCTCTGCTTCCTGTTTCCAAGCAACAGCTCACAGGAAATCTGCGTCCTGACATGAAAACATCGGCGATCAGGATTCGCAGAGGTCGCACAAACGAGGCACGATCTGCTAATTGGCGCGTTTCCGTGCCGACGGGCGGGTTTGGTTCCTGCAGCTCAGCTTCAGCTATTACAAAGTTTTTTGTTTTGTACTTTAACTGAATGTGTTAACAGTATTTCCATGTTGCAGTCGACTGGCAGCTGAGTAATCCGGTTCTGGATGATTTGAGAAGCCACAGGGAGACAGGCGGCTAATAGCTGCTGATATTTAGACTCTTATAATAGAGGGCGAATCCCCCTGTTGCTCTTCAGGCTATTTATACCAAGTCGGAGCAGAAACTAAATGGGTTTGTGCAGCATCTGATGACACACAGAGAAACTCCCGCTCCAAAATAACCTCCGAAGTTTTCCAGAAGAACCTGCAGTGTTAAAACAAACAAACGCCGAGTAATACGGAGAATTTACTGCAAAGTGTTTCTCTAACTTCTGCTGGGTTGGAAACGGTGCATGGATGAGTAACTCACACTTTCCCAGACGTCTCTGTAAACTTTTCATCAGGCGGGAAAAAAATCGTTAAGCTAGAAAAATGTATGAAACCCTTAAAAAAACAAATAAAGCAGCACTTTTTTTTTCTTTTTTTTGTAGGATCCAAGTATTTAAAAGTCATTTTCACCTTTGAATTATTAAAAGAAAGGCTTCTAGGTTTGAAATAGTTTTAGGCTTTTTTCAAAGGGTTTGCTGTATTTAGCTGAGCTGAATAAATTTCAGGTGAAACAAAGTTGATATTTCAGTAAAAGTGGATCTTGGTTGTAAAAAGGTGAATATTTTGTCATACTTTACATTTTCCACTGTAAGAAAATTATGCCAGTAATGATTTTACCCTGATAAAGCTGCAGTGAGTCACTTTTATTAAAATATTTACATATTTGTTGAAACTGCTGTTAGATCAGTGGGATAAGATGTGAAAAATTGAACTTCTCCAAATAGAACGATAATTAAAATGAGCTCAATATTTCCATTTGCATTACTAATTGTTTTCCTCTTTCTACCAAAACTGGACAATAAAAGTTTTCAGTTTTTTCCAGTGTTTTGGAAACTAGCCCTTTTTTTGAAGGACAGTTTTGTTTACAGAGACTTTATGATTTATTTTGGATATTTAATTGTCTTCCAGTTCCAGAGTTAAATGTTCTGCGTGTGCGGAGGGTGCGGGGCCGGGATCTCTGGTCCAGTCAGAGGAGGCGAGGGGGAGGACAAAAGATAACAGAGGGAAGAAAGGAACAAAGGGTCGGGAATAAAAAGTGTTGCAGACGATGACATGAGGATAGATGGGTGGAGCGCCGAGCTGTTGTTAGCCGACAGCTGCGGAGTGACGGCGGCCTGCAGCTTGGGAAGCAGACAGACAGAAAAGCAGAGCAGCAACGACACCAACAGACGACACGGCGCTTCAAGGACACGAAAAAACGGGTCAGGAGGCGATTTATGGGCCGAGCGGATTCCTCTGGAGGCCGGGTGAAATTAAGGAGAAGAAGTCAAATAGAAAACAATAACTGGCATTGTTTAAAGTTTGAACTTCCATAAAACAAGTCCATCACACCTGTTAACCTTATTTGAACAGCTCACAGATATGGCCTATACAAAACCCGTTCATGACATTTTCTGTGCACAAAATCCTTCATAGGTAATGAGGTTTTATCTGTTTTAGGGTGTCTTGTCGTTTTAAATCCAAATACTCTGCTTCTGGATCCCCCAACTCATCGTTTACTCTCGCACGTGAAAATAGTTGCAAACAGATGCACAATTATACAAGCTTACAGATTTGAATAGCATTAGTGGCGCATTCTGCACAACCAACAAGGATGCAGCAAGTGGTTTCTGGATGGCAAATGAACAGCAAAACACTTGTCCTTTCAATCAGCCATTGTACAGCAGTAAAAGTAGCTGTAGAACGAGTTCCCAATGTGCTGGAACTCTGCGGGGGTTGCTAGGTAACAGGGGGAACTCTGCTCAGGTTGCTAGGTAACAGGGGGAACTCTGCTGGGGTTGTTGGGTAACAGGGGGAACTCTGCTCAGGTTGCTAGGTAACGTCAGTTATGACTCAACATTCTGCAGGTTTTTGAAGCGGCTCATTCACTTATTGCCCAAAAAAACAGCTGGATGTTTTGGGTTTTTTTTAGAAGCACTAGAAACCCGACTAGAAGCACAAAAAATGTGGAAAATCTGAATTTTGTATAATAACTTCCCTTTAAATTCTCATACAGCCTTGATACAAATTATTTCCTTCCTTTCTTCTGCGTTTTACATTTTAACATTCGTGCCCTGCAAATACAAGATTATTAATATTTTTAAGGCATCTACAGAGGTGAATGCCTTACAGCACATCAAACATGAGGTTCGGGGGCCAAATCCGGCCCGCCAGAGATTTTTAAGTGGACGTTTTTATCTGCATACTGCCAAACTGCATAAATTAGTTCATCCACTTCTTGAAAAAGTGTACAAGAAAACTGCAAAATGTTTTTTGTTTTTTTTTACTCTGATATGGACAAGGACTACATGCTAACGCTAAGTTCAACTAAATTTGACAATTTAAAACATTTTTAAAAAATACATAAAGATACAAGGTGATGAAAGATGTATCAAACTGTTTTTTAAATCAATTTTAGAAGTTTTACTTCCATCATCATGTCTTATAAGCAGATTTGAACTCAGACGGTTCTAATCGCTGTTGACTCAGACTTTGAACGTAACCTGATCGAGTTTCGTTTTCTGTTATTCCAGGGATTTTTTAGCCTCTCTAGTCTATTGTTCAGACTGATTGTTTTAAACTTTAATAGCTGACCATTTACCCACATGCAGCCACTTCCTGTAACCTCCCAGCTCCTGTGTCAACACCTGTTTCCTGCTTCCTGTTATTGCTCCTCTACACAGGAAGTTTGACATTCATGTTGGGAAAAGGGAGTAGGACTCATTTCAGTGAAATGTCAGGAGATTAGTCTGACATTTAGTGGTGAACTTCATTTGTGGAACTTTGTTGATTTATTTGTTGTTATTGATCGACGGTAGATTAATAATTGTTTTAGAAAAAAAGTGACTGTTTTGGAAATGCCTGCATTTCTTCTAATGGCCAATAGGGGGCAAAAATGTAAATTTAGTTTTCTAATCAACCAAATTCTCAGATCTGAGAAAAAAAGCTTTTTTCATTTTGCTGCAACTCATAGTTTAAAGTTTAATTTTAGACTTTTATTTGTTAATAAATAAAAGTCATAATTTGCCTAAAAAAAACAGTAAAAATGGGACAGATTGAGTTGAAGTAACCTGAGTCTGACCGGAGGGAGTTCCAGTGATTATTACTCCTGTTTTCAAAGACATAACTGTGGAGGCCAAGGCAATAAATCCAAGAACATATGAGCAACGTTATGATGTCAACATATTTCCACCCATTTTCACTTGTGAAGGCCAGAAAACGTTGATGTTTCAGGAAAAGATGTGACAACATGGACGCTTAAGTTTTCTTTTGTAATCTGCTTACTGTGAAATATCAGTAGCTTTAATTTGTAGTATTAGCTCAGTTAGCATGTGGCATGTTTCGGCATTTCCCTACTTGTAGTGTTTCTTTGTACCATTAGCTTTAAACATTAGCACAGCTAGCATGTAGCATCTATTGACAGAATTCCTCTCTCGTAGTGTTAGTTTGTTGTGTTAGCTTGTAGTATTAGCACAAATAGCATGCTGGATCATTCAGCATTTCCCTAATTGTAGTGCTAGTTTGCAGCATTAGCTTGATGCATTAGCGCAGCTAGCATGTGGCATCTTGTAATGGGATTCCTCATTCGCAGTGTTAGTGTGTAGCGTTAGCTTGTAGCAATTGCACAGTTAGCATGTTTATTCATAAATAAGTCACAATTTGCAAAAAAAACAGTAAAAATGGGACAGACTGAGTTGAAGTAACCCGAGTCTGACCGGAGGGAGTTTCAGTGATTATTACTCCTGTTTTCAAAGACATAACCGCGGAGGCCAAGGCAATAAATCCAAGAACATATGAGCAACGTTATGATGTCAACATATTTCCACCCATTTTCCACAACCTGCCGTAGCCAGAAAACGTTGATGTTTAAGGAAAAGACATGAAAACATGGCTGCTTAAGTTTTCTGTTGTTTTGTGCTCACTCATAAATATTGGATATGCTGTTTGGCTTCCCCCACTTCCTGGTTACATCATACTTCATAACTTTTTATTCATCTTTTTCTTTTATCACTCCTGCAATTTACAGCCTCGGCATAAATGCTCAGTCAGCAAAACGGCAGTGGCTCTCGATCCCTGCTTATCTTCAGCAACAGAGGATACCGAGTTTCTGCATTTTATTACAGACTCTGTAATAAAATTTAAAATTTTTTTTAGGTCACATGAAACTCAGACAGACATTTTGCTTTCCTTTCAGAAAGGTGAAGCAAAGATTTATCGGGTTCAGTGATGGAAAAACAAAATGTACTCCTGCTGCTTCCTCAGCAGTCGCCAGAGGCAGCTTTTAAAGTCCAGTTGATTATTTGATCGTCTCTATAAATCTGGAGTTTTAAAAGTTTGTTGGAATCGAGAGTAAACTAAGAGGATGGCACAATGGCTGGTCAACATCTGGAAAAGTTTGTTCTGAATCATTCACTGACAGCACTTCTAATTTGGTAGCTTAAAACATTGTAAAGTTATTTTATAATGATTAAAATGTATAAACTTACAGTGTCCTCCATATTTAATGGCACTCATGGTCATAACTTATAAAAATAACTAAAAAATAAATGAACATTTTCTTGCAGTATTGATACTTTTAAACCAAAATCGTTAGCTAATCAGTTTTACTACTTCACTGCTGCAGACACAAAAGTTTTACTGACCTTTTTAAGTTGCTCCCAAACATCTGTGACATAGCATTAGCTTGTACTGTTAGCTTGTACTGTTAGCTTGCGGCATTAGCACAGCTACCATGTGGCGTCTTTCGCCATTTCCTTTCTTGTAGCGCTAGCTCATAGCTTTACCTTGCAGTATTGTTGTAGCTAGAATCTTTCAGCATTTCCTTACACTCAGTGTTAGCTTATGGTGTTGGCTTGTAGCTTACGGCACCTAGCATGTGGCTCTTTCAGCTAAATTCCTTACCTGTAATGTTAGCTTGTAGTGATAGCTTGCAGCATTAGCACAACTACCATGTGGTGTCTTTCAACACTATGCCTTACTTTTAGTGTTGGCTTGCATCATTAGCACTGTTAGCATGTGCCATCTTTCAACGTTTCCTTAGAAATGCAACATTTTGGGCAAATGAGGATGGATCAAAGAAGAATCTCTGAATAATTTTTGTGGTATCAATTATATCAAAATATTGATTTCTTTGCTAAACGGTCTCAGATAAAAATCAACCACAGGAACCAGAAATGAATTGTTGGCCTCAGGGGAACAAACGCTGAGTTTACAAACGTGTAAACATATTTATATGTGTGTGTTCGTTTATTCCCATGTGTCGCCGTTAGTACAGCTCTGTTGCTGCTCTCCTCTGTCATCCTTTATTTTTAGTTTTGTTTTGGGGTGGAGGGTTTTCTCTCCTCCTGGATGATGGAAAATGAAGGACGACACAGAGAAGGGGGGGGGCAAATGTAAATAAGACGTGGAGAGAGAGAGAGACGGCTAAGCCTGCGGATCAGTGGGAGGCAGATTAAGCTAAAGTCCCTGCTTAAGACTTCAAAGTTCAACCTCCAAGAGCCTCAACAGTTGTTCCGCCGTCCTCCAGCCGCTCTCCGTGTTCAACATGCAGACATTGTTTGGTTTGTCATCGTCGCTGCGCTGGTTTGTACAAAGGTAGAAATAAAGCCACGGTTCGTTTGTGTGCGTTTTGGTGTGTGTGTGTGTGTGTGTGTGTGTGTGTGTGTGTGTGTGTGTGTGTGTGTGTGTGTGTTAGCGTTAGCGACGTCCGGAACCGTGTGAGCTGAACGCAACGTGACACAAAGCTGTGATGAGAATACGGATCATCATTATCAACATGACGGGTCTAAAAATGACTAATCCACCATCTATTCCGGAGCAGGTTACCGATATCAGGTTCAGCCAACCGCAGTGATCTATTTCAGAAACACTCACAGCGGTAGACCAGGCAGAAAAACCTGGTCACTCAAACGACACGTTCTTCATCATATTCTGATGCTGCGTAGTTATTGTTTATAGATGTCGTCATAGCAACATCATCTCAATGAAAATGTAAGAAAAAAACAAATTTCGTACAAATTTATTGGTTCCCCGCCTTCTTTTTTTTTATCAGACTGGTACATCTGAAAAATAAAATTAATATTGCAGCAAAGTGTATTTCTTACTAGTTTTCTCAGAAAATGAATTTTATATCTTTTTATTTCAGAAATTACATTTTTAATTTAATGTCTGAATTATGACTTTCTTTAGAATTTCAGATTTTTTTTTTTATCTCAGAATTTGAACTTTCTTCCTCAGATTTCAGATTTTTTTCTCAAAATTTTGACTTCCATATTGGAATTCTGAGATTAAAGTATTTTTTTTTAGTAAATTAAGATCCCAGGATCTGGAGGAAGAGAACAGCGATCCAGAGTTAATTTTGCTTGAAGTCCAGATTGAAGTTTCCAGCCGGTGCTGGTTTGGGTTGCCATGTGCTGCGCTGGTTCTGGTCCACTGGGTTTAATCTGTCCTCAGCGGCAAAAACGTCCCATTTAAACCCCAGAGAAGCAGAAAGTCACTGGTCACTAATTAGACAGTTCCTAATCTCCAGTGCCTTGTATTTATTAAAATCCAGTTCATCTGTGTGATAGAAATAATCTGGACCGATATTTAATCCGATTGACCTTCATAAACGTCCAGCGGCTCCAAATCTGAACCCGTTCCAAGCTGCGGACTCCCATCATCCCCGCGCTGCCGTCCGCATCGATTCGGATTTATCCGCTAAGCCCACATCCCTGCTGAAGTCGACACTTCCTTTCCCGCTTTCGCAGCGAGTGGATTCATGCTCAGGAGATTGAGTTTGACCTTCGACCTCAGTCCAGCAGCTGCAGCAGCAGGACGTTCTCGTCAGCAGCTGGATGGAAGCCAAAAACCCGCCGGCTAACTCTGCAGAAACTTTCCACCAACAAATGTAAACAAGCAGCGAAAAACTAAACCTGAGCCTCAAAAGGCAGGAAGGAGAACGTTTGGATTCTGCCTGTAAAAACACAAAATCCTACCAAGTATTTTGGTCGAGCAGATGTCTTAGTACCAGTCAAAACTTACAAGTAATTTTTCAGCTAAATAGCTTGTTTCAAGCCAATAATTCCTTAATATTGGTGAAAACTTGTAACCTAGAACTGGGTTGCTAGGCAACCGGCTAGGCTTGGTTGGGGTTGCTAGGTAACAGCGGAGTGGAATATTCTACCAAACTAGAACTTTTTCATCAATTTTAAATTATTTTATCTTTTAATACCAATACACTTTTTTGTACTGTATTGGTATGAAAGTCCTTCAGGTTTGAAATGATGTGATGAAAATGTTTCTGAAAGTTTTTCCTTTAAAGTAACTCCATAGTTTGATCTCAAATCCCAGAACAAAATTTTGTTTTTAGTTTCATTTCTGACATTTTAGAGCCAATTTATTTTTATAGAGGAAAACAAATCTAAAAATAAAACCTGTTTTAGTTCCTCTGGCAGATTATTTTACTTTTAACATGAGAAAAATGTTTTATAAGTGAAACAATCGAACCAGTGGAACAAATACTTCCTCATTAATATTAATTATTTACTTAAAATTTATTTTGCTAAAAAGTTACTTGTAAGTCAGTTTTCATTAGAGACTGGATAAAAATCGTTGGTGGGATTTAGTGTTTTTGCAGTGTGCGGTTTGCTGCCAGTCATCGGGCCGAACTGAAGCAACAGTGTCAGCAAAATAAAAGCAGGATTAAGAGGATAACTTCTAGAGAAAATGCCCTTCATGCTGGGAACATGCTGCGTGAGGTCTGAGGAAATAATTAACTATTGTAAATTCACCGGAAAAATACAGCCGTAAAAGTTAACGAGAGGAAGACGCTTCGAGACGTCTGTACGCTGGAATGCAAACGGATTATTAAAAAAAAGTGAAAAGGTTGACAGGAGGAAAGAAAACAGGAATATGGAAAGACAAAAAAAGAAAGCAGAGCTTCATTAGCGTGGATCAGTTGGATGTGGAGACAGGAGATGTGATCATTAGCAGCGAGCGGGACTGAGACGCGCCGCTGCTTATCCTCCCACCGACACGGCGCTTCAGAAACGCTCCGTGGAAAAAACATCTGAAAGTTCCCACGGATTCTCGTTCATTTCATCCCCCGCCTTCAATCGGGCCGGATCCGGATTCCTGTCGGCACGTTTTACCGCCAGAATCACTCAAAGACGACACGAATGACTGTTGTAAGAAAAGAAAAGTTGTACAGTTTGAGCTGCAAAAACCTCCAACTGAACGGTTTTCACCTCCATGTCAGCTGTTTGTCTCCTTAAAGGGGCGGTGTTACGTATTTATCAGACAAATAGTGGCATTTTAAGGCGCAGTCAATTAACTTTTAAGTTCAGTTCTTATAAAAATATGACTGAAAAGAAATTTTACTTCCTGGATTTGACATCTTGAGATTGGGTCTCTGTCTCTTTAAGAATCTCCTGCTCTTTCTGTAGCTCCGCCCTCAGGGACTCGTCCCAACATGGCTCCTCTATTAACTCTAACAACGTTTTTATCAGCATTTCACTGATAAAAACCAGCTGAGCTATAATGAGCTCAGTTGGTATGTGCTAATTGCTGCTGGCTAGTCTGAAGGAGCTGCGTGGGGGGAGGACAGCCCTGTGAGGTGGAACTTGGGACCTGAATCAAAAATCCTACTGCAAAACACAAAATCTTAAAAGTATTTCTGGCCTAGTTTCTAGTGCCAATATCTTGAAATAAGACAAAACAAGTAACTTTTCAGCAAGACGTAGGAACTTGTTTAAAGTCAATACTTGCTTAGTATTGATGAAAAAGTTCTGGTAGAATGCTCCGCTGCCCCGTTACCTAGCAACCCCAGCCAAGACCAACCCGTCTCCTAGCAACCCAGTTCTAGTTCCACTGGCAGGTTACTTTCACTTATGGGAGTAATGTTTTGTTATAAAGTTGAATTAATAGTTTTTCATCAGTATTAAATTATTTACTTAATTTCCTAAAATCCTAGCTGAAGGTTATTTTGTCCTATTTCTGGAGTACTGAAAAAATGGATAAACATTTGGTAAAATTGTTTTTTCACTGCAAAAACTCAAAATCTTACTAAGTATTCTTGTTTAGTTTCTAGTGCAAACGTTTTAGTAGACCTGAAATAAGACAAAACTAACATTTTAGGAGATTATGTTAAATAAATCATTCATTAATGTTGATGAAAAAGTTCTAGATCGACTTTAGTGGAACTAGAACTGGGTTGCTAGGTAACAGGTTGGGCGTGGCTGAGGTTGCTAGGTAACGGCGCAGTGGAATATTTAACCAGTGAAACTAAACTTTTTCATCAATATCAATAAATTATTTATTTAAAACAAGCTGCTATATTTTGCTGAAAAGTTACTTGTAAGGTAGTTGATCTTATTTCAAATGCACTAAAATATTTGCACTAGAATACAGACCAAAAAATTCTTGGTTAGATTTTGTGTTTTTGCAGTGTAACGACAGCAGTGACTCCGCTAAATGCTAATCGGCTCAGTTTAAGGTTTGGTGATCAGCAGGAAGTGGAGTTCACACTTTGTTAGTCTCATTCATGTACGCAGCAGATTGTCGCCGCGCCGGCAGCGGCAGCAGCGGGACGTGAGCGGACGTGTCGAGCGATCCTGGCTGTGTTCGAGAGTCGATCAGAGACACAACCGGCTCCTGTTCATGCCTTCAGAGGACAGGAAAACCAACAAACTGAGCTGCTAATCCCAGGAGCGGCCCAAACAAACGGCCCCTCAGGAGGAGACCGTGTTCCAGCCGCTGCAGCAGAAATGCGACGAGTTTAAATCTGCGCCGCCTTCGCTAATTTTCTATTTCTATGTAAATTCAGCCGCTGCCTGGGAGAAAGAAAGCTGCAGTGCAGATAATGACACACGAGTCAAAAAAAACAAAAAGAAATGCAGCGAATGAGGAGCAAAACACAAATCAAGCACTAATTTAAGCAGGCTAACTGGTTAATGTGGTATAATTTCTCTTCACGCTTTATTTTACTCTATTACTCAAACCTCTCAGGAATACACAACACGCACGTGTTTGAAAATGTTGGTGAAATGTGATTTTTGCATTGTTTGCATCTCTGGAAGCAGAAAGAGCTTCTTTTGTTGCAGGAGGCTTCCTCTGCTGCGAGGTCAGAGCTGCAGCAGACATGCGTCATTCTCTGCAGGCGTCAACGGAGACGCACGTCACAGCCGCGTTTCTGCTCCTTTCACAGCTGCTTCGGTCTGAACGCCGCAAAGACACAAAACCTTGCTGGGCCGTTTACAGGGCAAATATGTCACTAAAAACAAGAACGTTCAAGCAACAATTCATCAGAATGTAGGAGCTCGTTTTTAGTCAATAATTCCTTAATACTGATTAAAAAGTTCAAGTTTCACTGGTTCAATATTCTGCCATTACCTAGCAACCCCAGCCAAGCGCAGCCCGTTACCTAGCAACCCCAGCCAAGCGCAGCGCGTTACCTAGCAACCCCAGCCAAGCGCAGCCCGTTACCTAGCAACCCCAGCCAAGCGCAGCCCGTTACCTAGCAACCCAGTTCCAGTTCCACTGGCAGGTTATTTCACTAATAAGGGGGAAAATGTCTTGTTACAAGTGAAATAATTTGCTAACAGAACCGACTTTCCGACTTTTTAAATTCTGGAATTTCCAAGATTTTTCCAGAAAATTTCTGAGATTAATCTCAAAATCTCCAGAAGTTTGATTGGTGGAAATGTCCTTGTTATTTATCTGCATGGGCTCTAATAAACCCACGAAGACACATGAAGGCTTTTGATCAAAGGTGAAAAGGGATCTGGGACGAAGTGTTCATTTAATCCCACAGCATGATGCTGCCACCACCATGTTTCACTGTGTTTGTTTTTGTTTTTTGTTGTTTTTTTTTTTTACTTTTTGGATTTTTTGCCAGATTTGAATTATTTTTTTCAATAGAAATTCAAAATGTTATGTTTTGCCCCTCCTTCAGTGTTTTTGTCAACTTTTAAGCTTTTTATTTTGAAGGAATGTCCAGTTATTTTAACATCTTCATCGTTCCATGGTGTCTAAATGGCACTAAAATTTGTTGCATCCTTTTCCGGACTCTCCTGTTTTCTGCTATGATCACTTTTCCACCTCAGCTGATCTCAGTGTTGCATCTGGATGAAGCATTGAAGAGAAAATAAAAATAAAAAGTTTCTTTGTGTAAATTTTAGATTTCCAGCTCAGAATCGCAGGTTTTCTGTGCGCCTCGTCGGCCCCGCTCCCTTTTTCTCTACCCTTTGAATGCCGGAGCTGTGTTTCCATGGCAACGCTGACCCCTGGGAGCCGGTGTTACTTATTTTTTTATTTTTCTCTCTCCACAGAAGTGCCCTCTTTAGCATTCCTCTTTCTACTCTCTCTCTGTCATCCGTCCATCCATCCCTCCCACTCTGTTTACCTCTTCCTGCCTCTCCTCCGCTCCCTCGCTCTGTTATTCAGCAAAACCATGAGAATAATAAAAAATAATAAATCCTGCAGACAGTTTGTAATCTTCCACGTCAGGCTCCAGTAACACTTTGAATGTCCATTTCCTTTCATCACCTCTCAGACATCATTCATCTTTTGTCGTTTCTCTCTTTTCCGCTTCCTCTCCTTGTCATAGTCAAGCTAGCATAACTGACCTACTTCCCTCTTCCAGGCTATTATTTCTTTTAATTAAAGATTTTTCCTGACCTGTTTCTAGCTGTGGTAGTGTTCAGTCAGTAGAAAAGGACATTTTCTTTAGTACATTTAGTAATTAGCAGCTAAAACCAATGCTAGTCGTCGTTAGCAGCGGTTTCCTGCGGGATCTCGCGCTGCAGCGTCTCTTGGACTTGCGGTTACAATGTTTTCCTGTCGATAACTCTTCTTCTGTCTTCTTGTCCTCCCAACAGGCCAAGCTGATTGTCCCCAACAGCACAGCTGGCCTCATCATCGGCAAAGGCGGCGCTACGGTCAAGGCGGTGATGGAGCAGTCTGGGGCTTGGGTCCAGCTGTCCCAGAAGCCCGAGGGCATCAACCTGCAGGAGCGCGTGGTCACCATCAGCGGCGAGCCGGAGCAGAACCGCAAAGCCGTGGAGATCATCATCCAGAAGATCCAGGAAGACCCGCAGAGCTCCTCCTGCCTCAACATCTCCTACTCCAACATCACCGGGCCGGTGGCCAACTCCAACCCCACCGGCTCCCCGTACGCCAACTCCACCGAGGTGATGCCGGCAGCAGCGGCCGCTGCAGCCGCCACCGCCTCCTCTCTGCTGGGCCAGGCGGGCCTG
This sequence comes from Poecilia latipinna, assembly GCF_001443285.1. Lineage (NCBI taxonomy): Eukaryota > Metazoa > Chordata > Actinopteri > Cyprinodontiformes > Poeciliidae > Poecilia > Poecilia latipinna. Next base: position 838,194 of record NW_015112631.1, read on the forward strand.
GCGGGAGTCGGCGCGTTCCCGACCACCATGTCCAGCTTCTCAGGCAACGACTTGCTCGCCATCACCTCCGCGCTCAACACCCTGGCCAGCTACGGCTACAACACCAACTCTCTGGGGCTGGGGCTCAATCCCGCCGCCGCTTCCGGGGTGCTAGCCGCCGTAGCGGCTAACGCCAACCCAGCAGCGGCCGCCGCGGCTAATTTGTTAGCGTCGTACGCCAGCGACGCGTCTACCAGCGCAGCGCACCCCGCCGCCAGCCTGGGAGGCCTCTCTCTGGGCTCCCTGGCGGCCGCCACTGGCGCCACCAATGGCTACCTGAGCGCGGCGTCGCCTCTGGTGGCGTCGTCCCTCCTGGCGACGGAGAAGCTAGCAGAGGGAGCCAAGGAAGTGGTCGAGATCGCCGTGCCGGAGAACCTCGTCGGCGCCATCTTGGGGAAAGGCGGGAAGACGCTAGTGGAGTACCAGGAGCTGACCGGTGCCAGGATCCAGATCTCGAAGAAAGGCGAGTTCATCCCGGGAACTCGGAACAGGAAGGTGACCATCACGGGGTCGCAGGCCGCCACGCAGGCCGCGCAGTACCTGATCAGCCAGCGGATCACCTACGAGCAGGGCGTCCGCGCCACCAACCCACAGAAGGTGGGCTAAACCTGACAGGAAATGAGGAGGAAAAGAGGAAAAGTGAAAAAGGAATGGGGGCTTCGGGGGAGGAGAGCAAAGAAAAAGGGAGAATGGAAAAAAGGAGAGGAGAGAAAGAATGTCGGAAGGAATCGTTTGCGCCGTTTTCTTCTGCGTGTTTTCAGTATTCTATATTAAAAAAAGGAAGTTTTTTGACTCAAAGCAAAAATGTGCTGAGAAGGCGAGGAGGGGAGGGGGAGCGAGTTATTACGCTGAAAAACCAAGAAAAATGTGTAAAATGTAAATAAGGTTTTATTACTTAACGTCTTGACCTTTCGGGATTTTTTTATTGTTTTATTTTTTGTTCAGTAAATTAAGCTGTCTGTGTATTGTGTGGACAGAGCTGAATGCCATTTAGACTGGGAGGCTACAGAGTGCGGCGGGGTCAGGGGTCACGGAGGTCAGGGTGAGGGTTGGTGTTTACAGGGTGCAACGCTCCAAAATCCCGTCCCAGCCGCCGGCCCCTCCAGCCCACACGCTGTATCCTCAAACAGATTTTACTTTGACTTTATTTAATCCAGATTTTAAATTCGCCCCCCGCCCCTTTCGCTTCGCCCCCCACCCCCTTTTTAACGGTTTTAAAAAAAGAGAAAGATTGCAAACTTTAGCTTGATGTGTGAGCTAAGAAACGTCCTCAACTCCCAAAACCTTCGCCTCCCTCGAATCTCGGTGAGGAGCGTGAGGGCATTTCTTCTCACACACACACACACACACACACACACACACACACACACACACACACACACAGGCGCAACCGGTGCAGCGCTGCAGACCCGCCTCTGCAGCATAATAATAATAATAATAATAATAACACTCATGATGGCAGTAGCTGCGTTTCCGGCACAAATGTGCAGAAAATGTTGCCAATTTTGCAATTAAATAAGAAGATGAGTCATTAAAAAACCACTTCCTGTTTTCTTCTTCTTCTTCGTGGTTTGCGCGAGAATCAGCATCCGGTAGCTGGTCATGTGACTCGTGCGATCCGAAAAAATTGTCTCCATTGCAGTTTTTATTGAAAAATTTAAAAAAATAAAATTTTTAAATGAAAATGTATTTTGAAAATGTCAAATTGTGCCGTCAGGTGTTTACTGGAAACGCAGCTAATGTCGTTTTGCTACAGGAAATCTCCACCACTGTCGCTATTTATTAATAACATCGCCCGTTTAAAGCGCAGTCTTCTTTTTTTAATCTGTGAATTCAGGTTGACATGAATGTAAATGAGACTTTTTGTTCTGGTATTTGTTTTCATGTAAGAGGAATAGTAATGTCAAATAGTGTAATATATGTCTTATTTATGTCCAGTGAGAGAGCCGCCCCAGGCAGGAAGATCATTAGAGTGATATATCCAGTCAAAGAACAGGGAACACACACACACACGAGCGCTGAAAGGAAACGTCACAGCACCATATCTGGTGCCGCTGACAGAGGATCCATCATATCTGCTGTCTGTAGCTGAAGTGAAGCGTCCAGTTATCGTCTGCTGCAACTAAAACTGAATCGTTCAGACGAGACGTTGGGATGAAAAAACATGGAAAAGCTGAAATTTTGCTAGAAAACAGAAATATTTTGAGATTAATGTTGGAAATTAGGTAGAAAACAAACATGGGAATATGAGTCTGAGAGTCAAATATTGGCTAAAAAACTCAGAAATTTTGAGATTTAGCCATTTTAAAAAAGTGTAAATTTCTGAGTTTGAAAAGTTGAACATTTTTGACTTTTTCAAATTTTATAATTTTATTGTCAAAGAAAAAAATTTACTCAAACTCAAATTACCAATATTTTTCTAGAAAATTTCTGAGATCTCAAAATTTCTAACCAAATTTTTGACTTTTCAAAAATTTTGAGATTAATCTCAGAAATTTTTGAGAAAAAAAAAACGTGGAAAATTCTGAATTTCGGAAATCAAAACTTTCTGACTTTAGAATCTTTACAAAATTCAAGATTTTTCTAGAAATTTCTGAGATCTTAACATTTTTACATAAAATTTTCAACTTTTAAAAATTTGGAGATTAATCTCAGAAAATTGCTGAGAAAAAAATCCAAAGAGTTGAATATTTTCTAGAAAAATCTCAGAAATTTTGAGGAAAAACACACAGTCATGTCTGAGTTTGAAAAGATGGAAATGTTTGACTTTTGGAAACATTTCAAAAAGTCAGAAGTTGTGAAACTCAGAAATTTCCAAGATTTTTTTTCTAGAAAGTACTAGAGATTAAGCTCAAAATGTTCAAGTTTTCCTACCAAATTTTCGCAGAAACTCATTCGCTCGCTGAAGGAAACACCCGGCGCTCTATGCGGCGCTACCCATCACACGCTCGGCGCAGCCTGCAGTTCCATTTCCAGTCCAGCAGGGGGCTTATCGGCGCTGTGGTGCAGCCGTGTTGCGCTCCCGTTTATCCTGCTCTGCTGCTGCAGCGAAGCGCCCTGCTGCAGCTGAACCTGCGTCGTTCAGACGAGCCGTTGCGCTGAGACCCGATCTCGGCCTGTGGTCTTCCAAACCCGCCTCCCCTGTTTCAGTTTAACTGGATCCAGCCAGAGCACTTAGGACTGACTGACTACTGAGGAGACGCAGCCGTCGAGTCGGGCGCAAACACAAACTAAATAAAAACACTGAAACGTCGTTCGTCTGGGGGCCACCGCTAAATCTGCGCGCAGATTTGTTCTTCAAAAGGCAGCATGCATATCAGTGAAAGGAGATAAACTCGCCCGTCCGACTGCCACGGGGTCAAAGGTTAAAGGTCAAAGGGCAGATGTCCAGCACGCACCCGGGGAGCGGAGCTCCCGTTCGTTTACTGCCCGCTGTAGGCTGCAGAAGATGCTGTTGTTTATTGTGTTGAATATATTTTGTGTTGTGTTTTTTTTTTTAAGCAAATCGGAGTACACTGAATTATTATTATTTTTCTTATTTTGTCTTAATGCACTGTGAAGCTAGAGAGCCGCCCCCCGACCCGCTGGAGGTCAGGGACGCGTGCTGCAGACGGCATCATGACTGGCAGGGAAACAAAACAAAAAAATCCACGTATCTGAAACATCTGAGGAAGTCGTCATATCCGAGTCCTGAGGGAGAGACCGGGTCGCAAACCGGATCAAATCAAACCAGTTCTTCAACGCAGCTCAGAGTTTTAAAGTCCAAACGCTAAAACTGAGGAGGGGGTGTGTTCTTTTATTTTTATTTTTTTTACTAAGCTAAAACAACAACAATCTGAGCCCAGATCAGATTTGCTAGCGAACGTGTCGTTCTCAGTTGGAGCGCCAGTGAGGGTTTAATCTCCACCACTTGGTAAGGAGGCTTCTTTACTCCCATCTAACTCCATCCACACTCTGCTCACCTCCTCTTTCCCAGTGCACTCCCATTCTGACACCCTTCTCCTCCTAACACATCGCTCCATGGGTGACTATGTCTGCTGTTTTCCCCGATCGATGCATGTCTGCTGCTTGCCCCAGCAAACGCCTCAGAGTGAGTCTGCAGAGAGCCACGCCTGCAGAGCTGCAGGAGGAAGCGGCTCAGCGGCGGCTTTTCAGCCGGAGTCCCGTTTGCACAAACTGCGGCGGCGTGTTGGAGGCGATGAGGACGAGGAAGCGGGAGGAAGTTCAGACAAAAAAACTGCAAAATTTGGGACTGACTTCAGAAATTTTCTAGAAAAAAACCAAGAAGTTTCCGAGTTTGAAAAGTTGAAAATTTGTTTGAAAATCTCAGAAATGTTTCAGGGGAAAAAAAACAAGTTTAAAATTTGATAGAAAAACTAAATTTGAGGTTAATCTTAATTTTTTTTTTTTTAAATAAGAGGTTTCTGAGTTTGAAAAGTTAAAATTTTGCCAGAAAAAATTTTTAATTAAGAAAAAATATTGAAGTCTGAGTTTTAGAAGTTAAAAATTTGATAGAAAAAAGCTCAAATTTTGAGACGAATGTAAGAAATTTTCTGGAATTATGTTTTTTTTTTTTCATTTAAAAAACAATCGGCTTTGAGCTCCAAAAGTCAAAAATTTGCTTGGAAAATCTCAGATATGTTCAGATTAATGAGATTTGAGAAAAGTTTCAAAATTCAAAAACTTTTGACTTTTAAAATCTCCAAATTACTTTTCTTGAAAATCTCTGTTACTTTCAAAGCTTCAGAGTTTCTTATTTCTCAAATTCAGGAGAAAATTTCTGAGATTAAACTTAAATTTCTTTTTTCTAGCAATTATTTGACTTTTCAGGCTCGTAAATGTTCTCATTTTTCTAGGAACTTTCTGAGACGTTTTGTCAGAAGTTGAGCGCTCCGTTTCTCGTTTCTCTGTCCGCAGCGGCCCAACACGCCGTCGTACTCGGACACATATCACCAGGGAGGAGAATCTTGACTCGGGTTTGACTGGATTTCATTGGTAGATTTTGCGCTCCCATTCTTCGGTGGTGCTGCATGCGTTTCATTTGCAAAATAATCATTATTTAACATTAAAAAATGTCAGACTCACTGGAATTTGTGATTTTAAACAGTTATTATAGATTTAATAGACTGAACGTGCAATATGCAGAAAACATGCATGCAGTGCAGCATCTTTTACGGGAGACGAGTTTAGATTATTATTAATGAAGAGAGGATCTATATTTCATCTCACTGGTTAAACCTTAAAATAATCTTTAAGTTTTCTCAACGTTAGGCGACTGACATAAAAATGTGACAAGTACTGGAAGCAATACTCGCGTCGGCATATCGTGTTGTCCCGTCTTTTATCCTCTGTCTGCCGCGTAGGAGCGTTAAACCGTAGGTGTTGGATAGGTTTACAAAAGTACATCTTTTTCTTTTTGTTTTCTTTTTTAAAATTGTGGAAATGCTGCTATTTAATAATTGATGTACTAAGACGAAAACATATCGGAGCCTGTCCTTCAGCTGGAGCAGCGAGTTTGAAGCGACGGTGTAAAAATAAATGTTAGACGCTGACAATAAGTTAATTTTGTGCCAAACATGTCTTGAAGGAGCTAAAACTCTAAACGTGTTAACTCAAAAACATTAGGTAATAAGAGACCTCCTTTTATATTAAGAAAATGTGAAAAGTGCCAAATGAAACTTATTTATAGTAAGGGTGAAGTTCCCATATCTGTTTTTAAGAGCTAGCTAGGCTAAAAGACGAAGCACCTCACTATAACTTTCATTTTCTGTCCTTCCTGCTAAAGGAGGAACCGCCATCTTAGCATTAGGCGACCCTCTGGGAACTCAACCTCCCAGAATGCAACAGCACTACTACAACTCTGGGGCTAGACCGATCAACATAGCGATAGCTTAGCATCGTCATGCTAAAGAAAATGTGACTAAGATAGCATTCTTAAATACAACCTTTTATAGCTACAACAAGAAAAAATAAATAAAATGTATTTTGTGGAGATAGATGTTATCTTTTTTGCACGTCTATATTGCATGATATCAAAGTGAAGCGTGGACAAAAAAAGAAGAAAAAAAACAAAGAAAAACAAATAATAAAAAAATAGGCAGTGTGTGTTGTTGATTTTCTGAAACAAATCTCTGCATGTCGATAAGGGTAGAGCATTTTGATATTGTTTTACATTCAAACTGTTGTTATTCCATGCAGCTGCTTCAAAACAAACATGGCCGCCTCATGTTTGCTACAACAGGAAGAGGATTTTTTTAGAGTTTAAATTGACTTCCTTGCGAGGGATTTGAACAAAGCTTTTGAACAAACTTTCTTTTCTTACATTCTGAGCGAGCTTGGATTAAAAATATCGAAATGCACATAAAAAATGTTAAAAATCTATATATTTCTTAGGATTTAGCTACAAATCTAGACAGAGATTGTCCACGAATGTTCTCATCATTTCATGAGTTTCACTTTTCTCACAACTGCTGCAGGAGCTTTCATGTGTTTCTCTGTGTGGTTTTCGTCCTCTAACATTACTAACCTGTTGACGCGTTACGTCTGGAGTCTTTTTATTCCCCTTCCCCTCGATTTCTGGCTAATCTTGGAATTAATCCATCAGTTTATGCAGTTCAGGAGGAATCCAGCACTGGTGTGAGAGAAGGAGGTAAAAACTCCTTCATGTGTTTTTCCTCTGTTTTTAATCGGGATGCACCGATCCGGTCATCAGAACCGGACGATTATTTCCTGTTACTTAATGAATCGAAACAGAAAAGTGACATTTCTTCATGCTGTAAACACTTAAATGAAATGTTCTGAGTTTAAATAAAGGTTAGGGATCCTTACAGCATAATGATACAGTATTTATTTACTGCTTTTTATATACTTAGACCTAGACAATGATATACTGCACAGATTATTACACTTTATTGATTATCAATTATCTTGTTATAGCATAAAACAACAATAGTTTCCACGCTGTGACTCTCCGGGGGTTTTGTGCTGCAGAAATATTTCCGTTTAGCAGAAACTCTTTTTTTGTAAATGATGCTAAGCTAATGATGCAACTCTGGCATTTCACTAGAATAACAGAAAATATTGCCATAGACACGTGATCAAAATCAATAGGAAATACGTCTGATAAAACGTTCAATATTTTTTAAACTCTGATCCAGAACCGCAAAGCATTCTGGGAGATGAAGGTAAAGGAAAGACACTAGCCGCTAAAACTCTCACGGCTAGCTAAGCTAGGTTGGTGGAATCACCGGACTCGCTCGCTCTTCGGTTGCCTAGCAACAGCCTGCTGGATAAGAAGCAGTTGCAAGTCCCCCTTCCCCCCCCCACCTTTGGTTACCTAGCAACGACCTGCTGAGTAACTGGCAGCTTAAAGTTGTTTGAAAATAAACAACAGGAAAACTTAGGCCAACAGTTTGGCAGTATTTCAGATATTTGACACAAGAAACTAATTAATAGCTGTTGATATCGACTTACATTTGTTTTTCAGTTGTAACAGTATTACAACGTTTTAAAATGTGATTTTTTGTGATCATCCTCCTTCAGGAAAACCTGCAGCAGGTTTTTTTTCTCGGGTTTTCGGTCCTTAAAAGAAGCAAACCGGACGTGATCGGTATCGGCTGAGATCGGTGCATCTCTGGTAAACGCCTTTCTAACTTCCAGAAAAAAAAAATAAGTATTTTGAATCCCGGCACCTCCTGTGTTCACTTTATTGGCTTCAGCATGGCCGTCTGATCGTCCCGTCAGAAAGTATTGCCATGAGGTTTTAAATGTTTGCACTAAACTCTGCTGACACTGCATGGCAGGCCGAGCTGAGCGAGACGACTGGAGATGTTTAGCAGTAATCCGTGTTTTGTGTGTTTAAATGTGCATGCTCCTCATGTCCGTCTCTGTTGAAAGCCGATGAATCATAATTTCCCAAATGTGTAGCGAGTTTAACCCCCAGCCTGCTCAACAGGTTCTGGTTTTTATTTGTAATTTTTTGGCCCTTTTCACTCCACCTACCTCTAGAAACCTGCTTTCCACGGTGTGTTACAGGAAACTCGGTCCCCATTGAAACACCAGCAGCAACTGTAGACTGCATTTGTCACATCACTGTTTTTCTGTTTCTTCTTCTTCTGTTGATCTCTTTACCTTCCTGGTTTTTGGTTTGTACTGTATGCTCTAACCCGAATCTGTTTTAACAAAAAAAAGGAAAAAAAAAATGCCATTTTCTGTGTGTAGCTTGTTTACCCTTTTTTCCAAACATACACACATAAACACAAACAAAACACACTCCATGCTCTCCTTTTTGTGCACTTTCACTGCCCACTCCTTCCTCCTCCTCCTCCTCTTCGTCCAAACATACACTCACACTTTTCTTCTCCTCCGCCGCCTCCCACGAATCTCTTCTCTCGAGTGCCAAAATAGAAAAAAGAGAGGAAAACAAACAAAAAAAACAAAAACAAACAGTGACTACTACTCCTCCTCCTACTACTACCATTCCAAGCGTTTTTTGAGTTGTATTGTCTTGGACATCCATCTTGGAAGCACCCATGAAGCCAGCATGCTCCGCCCCTCATAACATGATGTCGCTCATGACGCCTCAACTGAACGGCACCTTTTGCCCCACCTACCACCACCTGTCTCCTCCTCCTCCTCTTCCTCACCTCCCCCCACCCTCCACCCTCCACAGAGCTAAACCCGGCCAGGATTAACCCCTCTGCAGGTCGGCTACCTTCCTTCTCCAAATCCAAACAGAAACAGCTACTACCGCTCATGCCAGCTGCTTTTTCTTTTCTTTTTTCCTCCTAATTCTGTCATTTCTTCAGCCTGTTGGACTCCATTTTGATTGTGTGCCATTTCCCCCTTTCCTTTCTTCCTTTCTCTGTGATCTCTCTCGCTCCATTTGATTTTTTTCTCAATGGGGAAAGATTTAAAAAAAAAATCTCCATTTTGTTTTTTTCTAATGATGATTTTTTTGTTTCTGTTTGTCGTTTAACATCCAAATCACGCCGACGCACGCACCGTGGTGTGTGTGTGGGGGAGTGTTTACGCACCGTCAGCTGCGCAGCCCATCCTCTGTCTTCTCGAACTATTTTTGAACTTTCACCCCACCCCCTCCTCCTCCCCCCTTCCTCATGAACTTTGACCTTCCTTCCCCACTTCTGTGTTCATCCAACTGTTTGGACGATAACTCTCCATTCCATCCCCAAAACCTCTCTTGAGACTGTGCAATGCTAGCTGATATGATTGGATTATTATTATTTTGTTTGTTTGTTTGTTTGTTTGTTGCTCATCATTGGGGGACATTTCTCTGAGATACAAGTCAAAAAAAAAATGAAAGTAAGAAAAAGATCCTTAAAGAAAAAAAACGCATAAAAAGCAACTGTTTCTCCACGTTTTTTTCTCTCTCTCTCTCATTGTAAATATTTTTGTCAGATTTTTTGCCAAGCTGTAAAGAGAGAGCGTGTTAAGCAGAACGGGGCCGGCAGCATAAAGAGAGAAACTCCTGAACTCCCGTAGTTTAATCTTTAATCGGCTCTGCTAGTGTTGCCCTGTGCTGTTGTTATTAGTGTTGATTTACCTCCTGTGTGCACTGTTAGCTTCCCTGTTAGCTTCAGATAGCAACCGCTAACCATGACGGCTAGCTAAACGCCATTCTCGATGTGCATTTGTTGATGTTTTTCCTACCAGTGAGTTGTAGTGGCGTTAGTGTGTTTTTATTAGCGTTAGCCACATATATCATCATTACAAAAAAATAAAAACACCGACATTAGTGGGGGAAAAAAATTAGAAAAAGTCGGATCATATCTCCATGTTGCATTTTTTTCTGGAAATAAATTCGACTCCTGCCATTTCATTGCATTGCTCTCAGCTGCACTCTTGATTTATGCTGCCTGCCCCATCGCCGTGACAACACCACATGAGCTATTTATTTCTCAGACTATTATTGATATACTATTAATAAATAACGTCGCAACAAGAAAAAGGGAATGACTGGAAAAAAAGGTGAATTAATACTATTGTTTTGTTTTTATTTTTTAGTATCTTAGTGGTTGCTTTTAACAACATTCATTAACTGACTTAAAGATTATTGAATATTTAATGTAACTGTAGCATTGTGTTTGTAAAGCGAAAAAAAAAAAACCTAGTGAGTTGTGTTTCTTGACTTGTGGATTACCAGTGAAGTGGGCAATCTAGTGCTAATATATATATGAGGTCTTTTTTTAAGGATTCTTATTTTGCGACAGCAACAGCAGTCATTATAAATGTTCATTTTAGCATCACCTGTCTTCCGTTGTCTTATTCTTCACCTTCCACCACACTCTGCATCATCACAGTAACACATCGCAAGTCCGGGGTGGGACCGAGTGCTAGCTGGTGTGAGCTACAAACATTCACACCAACCCGAGGGACGTCGGCCCCGCCCACTCCCCTCAAATTAAATAAAGTCCTTGTCAGACGTTTGTGCTGCAACTTTCATTTGTGCCACTATTGCTTTAAAGATTTTAATGAATGTTTCCAGTCAACCAGCCAATCCACATTTACGAAATTAAACAGTCGCTACATTGTGATACACAATGTAGCGACTGTGCTACGTTGATTGATGTGCTGCGTTTGTGCAGCACAACTTTTTGTTTGTGTCTCTTTTATTTCAAAGATGTTAATAAATGTGTCCAGAGGTCAAAGGTCAACCAGCCAGTCCGCATTTATGAAATTAATTGAAATATGGCGTCGATCGACTTTGCTGCGTTTGTGCAGCACAAAATTTTTTTGTGCCATTAAAATTAAGATAAAAAAAAAACAAAGTTCACCGAAGATCAAAATCAAACAAAACTGATTTTGCTACATTTGTACTACTAAAATGTTGATAGCACGGCCCTTGTCCTGTTAAGACAGGGAAATTTAGCATTAAAGCGTAAGAGAAGTTGAAAGGAAGCTACCAGTAAAGCAGGGGTTCTCAAAGTGTGGGTCGTGGGCCTGAGCAGGGACGCAAGATGCCAAGTGAGAGGTCGTGAAATGTTAGCCTTTTGTTTTGTATGCTATTTGTTAAATTGAACAGGCATATATGATTACCATGTTTTAAATACAAATTTCTGATAATTAGCAGCACAAACGAAAATCTATGTTGCACAAACATAGCACAGTTGATCGACACCATATTTTATTTGATTTCATAAATATGGACGGATTGTTTACCTGTGGTGTCCTCTGGAAACATTTATGAATATATTTAAAATGTTGGCAACACAAATTAATTCACATCAATTAATTTGATTTTATAAATGTTCACTAATCACTAATTGAGTTAAAACTTGCCCTCAAGTTTATGCTGCTTTTAAAATGAAAATTTGTGCTGCACAAACATAGCATAGTTAGTTAACACCAGATTTTATTTGATTTTGTAAATGTGGATGGCTGGTTGACCTTTGATGACCTCTCCATAAACTCTTTAGAATGTTATCGGCACAGGAAAAAATTTGTGCTGCGCCAGCATAGCAGCACATATTTTGGTGCAGCACAGAGGTAGCCCAGTTGATCGACATATTTCTTTTGATTTTTGTAAATGTGGACAAGCTGGTTGAACTTTGATGACGTCCTGAAACATTTATGTCTTTAAAATGACAGCAGCACAAACAAAACTTTTTGCAGCACAAAATTTGACACCAATTTCATTTAATTTGAAGAAGGTGGGCGGGGCCGACTTCACTCAAGTGAGCATGCATGAGTTGCTTCTAACTTTCCTTTGGATGCATGCGTGTTTGGGTGTGTGTTTGGGTGTGTGTCTGGGTGTGTGTGTGTGTCTGGGTGTGTGTTTGGGTGTGTGTGTGAGGGAGGGGCTCGGGGTGGGTGTTTCTGTCCAGTGTCCACCAAAAAGCTAAAACCTGTCAGGCTTCCATGCTCCCTGATGGAACCGCCTGACGTTATAGCTGCAAACCCTCATCATGTGATCTGACTCAACTCGACTGTCCATAACCCCTTCAGTCACCTGACCAACCAAATCAACCAATCACTGTCCACCACTACCGCCTACCCCTGCGCCATCCTTTTGCTGCACACCACGTCAGCCCCATGTGATGTTCTCCATCGATAACATACTACTGTCACAATCTATACTGACAGATCTGGGGATAAAAGTTAAAGTGGTTTTTGTTTGTTTGTTTTTTTACTTTTTAGATTCCTGAGGGTTGAAATCCAAACAAAACCGAATTCAGTTGCTTGATTCGTTAAAGGTTCAACTCATCAGGCCTTAGTTTGCTTTAACATGTCTGTTTCTTGGACTTCTGCCTTCAAAACCTCAGAGGTGAAAGAAATTTTGCACTAAAACGTAAAAACGTCAAAAGGAAGCTTCCAGTAACGGAGGGGTTCTCAAAGTGGGGGTCGTGGGCCTGAAAGGGTCGCAAGAAGAAAAATTGGGGTGGGGAAGGTCCCCTAAATCATTTTTAGACTTATAATAATGTAGCTCCTAGCATGCATGCATTGTTAAATAATTAAATATATCATGAAATAAATAATGTACAAATAGGTCTAACATTTTTCTGAATGGGAAAAAAATGGAATGTGTTCCAATTTAATGTGTGATTAAATTTAGTTTTGTAAAGTGCTTTGAGACGACATTTGTTGGGAACTGGCACTATGTAAATTAAATTAAATAAACAGGGAAATAATGTTTTTTAAGAGGTTTGCAATTGAGGTTATTACAGTTAACTAACTAAAACTAACAAAATAAAAACTGAAATTGGGAAAACATTTTTGTTAACTGAAATGAAAAAGGTAATTTGAGAGGAAAGCTAACTTGAACTATATTGTGTGTTTATAAAACTAAAACATAATGAAATTATAGATATGACATCCTTCATTTTTGTGTTTATTAATTTATTTATTAGCCTTTCGAACTGATGTGAAATTTATTTTTAAGTTTACTTCAGTTGTCAGAAAATTGCGACGTAAATCCGTAAAGGTATGAAAAACTAAAACTACTACTATATCTAATAAAAACAAAACAATGTTTAACTAATAATTAATAAAAACTAGCAAACACAACCAATTAAAACTAACTGACTCAGACAAAGTCACAATGAAATGAAATCATCATATATCACGCAAGTCTCTGGCGCTCTTATTTTGGCGGTCACAGGCTGTTTGGGAACCTGCAGTAGCTGAGAATTTCACCGGGACTATTTTTTCTGTCGGAAGCAGATGTAGTGGTGCAGCAAAAAAAATAAATAAATGTTTTGGGGACAGAAATCCACGTGGCAGACGTTTGTTGGCGCTTATTTCGACATGTAGGGATTAAATCTGAACGGGGTGCGCTTACTTTTCTACACCATTTCACTCATTTAAAAAAAAATAATTTAATTTCTTTAATCTTCGAACCAAGACTTGTTCTTTTCCCCCAGAGCTGCATCCTGCATCCTCCTCTTCATACTACTGTACGTGCCGCATACTACCTTTACCAGGCCAGAATCCACCTTAACCCGTTTCCATGGCAACCCGCATGGGGGGGGGCCAGTTGCCCGGCAACTGGCTTCCAGCACAACAAAACCAAGCTACCGACCAAGCAACCCAACTGACGAGGCCACGCCCATCTGGCAAAGATTTGATCTTAGAGGAAGAAGCAGAGGAATAAAAAATAAAAATGAAGCCTAAAAAGGAGAGAGAGGACAGGAAGAGGGAAACGTAGTTGTGATTCTCAGGGTGTCTTACGCAGATTTACTGTTTAGTCTGTTCTCCAGTCTCTCGCTGGTGTCTTGTTGCCCCAAAGAATGGTTTGTATTTCCCCCCAACCCAATTCTTCCCGATCAGCTGATTGATAGCAACCGATCGATCGACCAATTCTCTCTGAGCGATGGTACGCGGCCGGCCGGCTGTAACTTTATGTTTACAACCCAAATGAGACCAACAACGCTGTTGACAGAATGTGTAGGACTTTAAAAACATTTAAAAAAAAAAAACAAGAGAGAGACGAATCTCTGAAGAAAACTTATTTCTAAATACTGGAACTTTTCGCTTACTTTCTATGTGACATGAGGTAATGTAATTTTTTTCCAATCATTGCATGTGAATATTTTATTTGCAATGAAACTGTTAGAATGGATGGTACATTTGTGACGTCAGTGCAACGCCGAGATGCCGACGTAGGAATCAGTCGGCGTCGAGGCTTTTCTGTCGCCGTCAGGAGTGCTTTTGGACCAATGAATGCTAAATGTGTGACCATACAAAGCTGTAAAGGTTTTGTTTATTTGTACATGGTTATGGGTAAAATAAATCATTGAAGCAAAGTAACATCTTTAGTGTTAAGCAGTAAATCCTCACGTTTGCTTTGAAGAGTCAGAAACAGGATTTGGATTTTGGTTTTCTTTTGTTTTCTGGACAATGCTAGATCAGGGGTGTCCAAACCATAAACAATGCTTTAAGTAAACTAAGTAGTCAGATATGTTGTTGGGAAGGGATGTGGAAATTATTACAATTTTACAAAAAGAAATTACCAAATTTTCTGGAAAAATAAAACAAAATGTACTAAATTCTAACCAATAAAATAAGGATTGTTTGAAGACGCTAGCTGTATGCAGCCAAGTTTAAGAAATGTTAAATTAAGAGCAGAATTTGGTCAGATTTTGAGTAAAGGTTGGTCAGACATGTTGTTTCTAGAAAAAACGAAAACAAAATTTAGTCAATTCTGATCAATAAAATGTAGCTGCAGCTGAATGTAGCAAAGTTGAATAAATTACATTTTGAGTAAAAGTCAGGTATGTTTTTGGGAAAGGATGTGTAAATTATTACAATTTTGAAAAAAAAAATCAAATGTAGTAAAATGTAGTCAATTCTGAGCAATGAAATAAGGATTAGTTTAAAGACTAATCCTTTGTTTAATAAATATTTAATCAGATTTAATCAGGATAGAAGAAAACAAAACATGGGATTAAAAGCCAATATAATTGGTTGCTGCCGACATTTTCTACTGTAGGGAGATTTTACTTTGTAAGAATAATAAAAACCCAGAAAGCCTTTGTCTACAAACAACGTTATTCTTGAGTTAAAGTCAGGGGCCACGCACAATCAGTCCAGGGGCCACAAATGGCCCTCGGACCGCAGTTTGGACACCCCTGCGCTAGATGAACCAATCCGAGGTAAGTGAAGAGCGGATGAGAGCAGAAATAAAGTTTCAGGGGTTCAATTCTATGACATATCCATCTACCCACAATCCTCCTGTGCACCAGCGTCATCCGACCAACACCTGCATCCACCATGACCCACCGTCAGACTCTGACCTCCGGCCAATCCGACTCTCTCCATGCCATCGGCTCCCACCACAGGAAATGGAGTCACAGTTCACAGCATGGTACGAACCGCCCGCCACTCGTCACTCTCCTTCCACATAACTTTCTCCATAAGCCACCTAAAGAAGTCCCTCCAGCTTCCAGCCAGAAGATCAGGCTGAATCCGCTTCGGGTTTTAGGTCATTTCAGATTAAAATACGTTCAGGTCGGGTTTTACATGACGCCGTGTTTGGGTTACTGGAGATAAGGAGGACATTCCTGCCAAAAACATCAGGAAATTTCAGATTCATCTCAGACATTTTCTAGGAAAAACATGAACATTTCTTAGTTTAAAAATTTGTGAGAAAATTTTCAGAAAGTTTTCTAGAAAAAAAACTTCAATTTTCAAAATCTGTGTGTGCGAATTTTTTTGGTAGTTTCTGTTTTCATAACATTTTGAGATTGATCTCAGGAACTTTCAAAAAGAGACAACAAAATTTCTCTGGTTGAAAAGTTGAAAATTTGTGAGAAAAGAAGTCTGAATTTTTAAGATCAATCTCATGAAATTTCTAGAAAAAAGTAAAATTTATGAGTTAGAAAACAAAAAAATTCTGAAATTGTATGAAAACAAACATTTATGAGTTTGAAAAGTTGCAAGAAATTTTCTGAAATTGAGATTAATCGTAGAATTAAAAAAAAATTTGTTTTTGAGTTTGAAAACAAATTTGCACAAAAATGTTTCTTTTTAAAAAAAAACAAAAAACTTTGACATTGCTGTTTGAAAAGTTGAACTTTTATGAGAAAAACTCTGAAACTTTTAGATAAATCTAAAAATTTTATGAAAAAAAAATATTTTGGGCTTTTGAAACTCCAAATTTGCCAAAGTGTTTTTCAGTAAATTTTCAACATTTGGAGCTCATAAATTTAGATATTTTTTCTAAAAAATGTCAGACATTAATCTCAAAACTTCTGAGTTTTTGGTGGAAATTTTGTCTCTTCTTTTTATGTCTACATGGCCGTAAAATGCCTTTGTAGTTTTGCCCAATTTTACTGATGCTTAAAATTTATGATCAACTTGAATATTTATTAAATTTAAATTTAATTACTTTTTTTTTCGGAGGCTGAACTGCTGGGAGCAAATCAACATTTTCTGGAGATGAAGTTCAACCGAAGCTCTAATGAACGGGAATAAATGTTACACTGCAAAAAAAACTAAATTTACCAATTATTTTTAGTCTAGTTTTTAGTTAAAATATCTTAGTTCACTTGAAAATAAGGCAAAACTCCTTAAAAGCAACTTCTATAGGAGCTTGATTTAAGTAAATAAATCATTACTGATGAAAAATTACTCGATGTTTTGAGCACATTTAGATTAATTTAATGTGTTTAAAAGCGTCTTTTGCTTTAACTGGGGAATTATTCATGCTGTTGAACAGAATTAATTTTGTTTCATATTTTCTGTAAGTTTTTAATCAACCCAAACGGTTTGTTTTTCTGACGACAGTAGCGTCGCCACGCCCCAACGTGAAACCAACAGACACATTTAGATTTTTAAATATGTGGGAATGAATCAAACTACAAGATCGAAGTATTTAACACCACAGAGGAGAAATGGTTGCTTTAAGTGACAAAAATGAAATTACCTGCTTTGTTTTCAGCTCATATTAAGTCAAGCAGTGAACTCCACACTGAAAAAAACTTTTAAAATTTTTAACTTGTTTCATGTCAACAAATTAAGTTACTTTTGTTTAATAAGCTTAATTTGATTTCTTGCATCATATTAACTTAAGTTTTTAAAGTTGGGTCAACGGTTTTCTTTTTTCAGTGCACAGCAGTTCTTCCTCCAGCTGTTTGTCCAGTTTAGAAAATAAAATGTTGTTTCTTTTCCCCGGTTAGAAACGGGCAACACTTTGGTTGAAGTGTGAATAAGACTGTCAGACATGAAGGAGACTTTATTAAGCCTTTATAACTGTTGTCATTAAGCATCATTCTGTAAGTAATTACACTTTTAATGAAACTTCCCATTAAAAGTGTAATTATTTACCAAGTAACACAAAGCTGACCTTTAATGCAAGTTTTAGTGCAAATTTGCATTTAAACTGTCATCATTAACCAAGTGACTGTTGTCACAAAGAGTCATCCTGTAAATAATGACACTTTAAATGCAACCCTGCTTTAAAAATATCATTTACCAAATAATGCAAACTTTACACTTTTAATGAACCTTTTCACACAATTTTGCATGAAAAGTTTAGTTATTTACTGAATGACAGTCATAAATGTTTACTGTCATTCAGTGAATCTGTTAGTTCAGAGTTGACACTTTTCAGACGAGTTTGTCTCAAAAGTATCTTTATTTAATGAATAATGCAAAGTTGACACCTAATTGACTTAAAGTTTTCATGAAACTTTGCATTAAAAGTGTCATTATTTACATAACAACAGACACATATTTATGTCTGTTGTTATGAAGTGTTATTTGTTAAGTAATTCAACTTTTAATGCAAACTGATACTTTTAATGGAGTCTTAATGCTTTAAAAGTGTCACTATTTAAAGCGACAGTCATAAACACTCCTTCATGTTTATGACCGTGTTATTAATGTCAGTCTTATGCTCACTTCAGATAAAGAGCTGCTGAAGTGTGTTGTGCCTCAGGTCGACTCCTGAGGTGTTTTAGCAGGTTTTTTCTTTGAGGATGCCAGAGGTAAGTTACTCACTGCACTTAGAGAGGTTAAACTCACAATGATCCCCATCTTTGTATTTCCTGCTACCTGCCAAATAACTCTTAAAGTTTCCAGTTTTTTAGGAGGGAGGAAGGGAAGCGCTTCAGCATATTTTTGTCCCAGCTGCCCTACTTGTGAAGTTTGCACAGATAAAGCGGCTGTGCGCCCCAGAGGAGCGAGGCAGACAGCTTCTTTGATTAACTATGTGCTTCCGCAGGCCTGCAACCGGCACAGCCTGGGAGCTGGAAACTGGGGCACCGGGATGCCGTTTCTGCAGCTGCATGTACTCTGAAGTTTTAGAGTAGAACAAGAAAAAAATGGGGCCTAATTGCCACTATGACAAAAGTCATTCAATTAATCACACTTTGCCAAAGAAAAGCCTTTGCTTCTTAACTGTAACTCTTTATCTCCTCCTTGCTAATGCTAGCAGATTATCCGTCTTTGTCAGCGTTAACAAAGCAGCTACCAGCGCTAATAGCTCACCGCTTCGCTAACAGGCAGCATATTGATTTGCTTCCCACTTCTTCTGCCCTTCCTACATTTTCCCCCCATGTTCCCTCATTCATTTAAGCTCTAAAAATAAATGCCAGCGCCTCCCAGAGGAGCCGCACACCCGAAACTCCCAGGCTGGTTCCTCTGAAGATAAATTAGCATCTGGAGTGACTGCAGCCTGAATCTCTGCCGCTTCGAGTTTTCCATAGAGAAAGCCTTGTTTTAGAAACCAAAGCTAAGAAACTGTGCTACAAAATATAGATAGCAGGAATAATTAGGTTTTATTTACATTTTATTTTAAAATATATGTTAAATTGTATTTATGCCTACCTCAGTGGCCAATGGGAACATATTTACTAGCATTGCAGCTAAAGGTTTCCACCCTGTTGTCACCCTAAACGGTAGCAACAAATTCAGGACTCAAACACAATGTCGCTTCCAGAAACAAAATAAAAACAAAATAAAAATGATTATTTTAAAGCTAAAAATGCGTTGGTACTTGATTACCAAAGTTACCAAGTAGAATAGAAATTAAGATTCAGCAGAAAGTTCAGGAAAAACTCATTTTGGAGGATTTGTATCCCCACAAATGCACTAAAAATACTTTAATTCAATCGGTGGTAGGCACACGTCGGCTAATATGCTAATGTGCTAACAGAGCTAATTTTTCCACTTAGCACTTCAGCAGTTTTTGCTAACTGAAAACAGCGCACTTAGCTTCCCCTAAATTAGTTAAAGTTTGGATTATCAGCTAGAGAATTAATCAAGTAATTAGACACAATGTGCTAACAGCAGAGCAAATTTTTCATAAAGCACTTTTGCTAACTTTAGCATACTTTGTTTACTGTAAATTTAATTTTCCAACTAAATCTTAAAGCGCTTATTTAGTTGGCTGTTTTGTAGGCGTCCTGTTGAATAAAGCTGAATGTCTGTGCTGACATTTTGGTCATCGACTGCTTAGCATTCTTCAGGTAGTGAGACGTAATGCGCTAACAGCAGAGCTAATTTTTCTTTTATAGCTTTAGCATTTTTGCTAATTGGAAACATTTAGCGCACATAGCTTCCCCTAAATCAGTTGAATTTTTGGTTATTGAATGTTGAGAATTCCTCAACTTCTTAGACAAACTGCGCTAACAGCAGAGTTATTTTTATATTTAGCTTTTGCTAAATTTAACACACTTAGCTTAGGACTACTACTAGTACTAATAATCATTTTTAAAAATAAATTATGAAATGCTCATTTCCTTGGCTGCTTTGTAAAATTTCAGTTAAAATTTGACGTAAAGTTTTTTGGTATTGACTGTTAGGAATTGTGCTAATAGCAGAGCTAATTTTCATTTAGCACTGTAGCATTTCTGCTAACTGAAAACAGTTAGCGCACTTAGCTTTCCCTAAATTATTTGAAGTTTTGGTGTCTAACTGTTGAGAATTCGCCAAGTAGTTGTTTACATTAATGCTCTTATTTTGAAGGACAATTGCATTTCCTCTTCTTGTATCCTTATTTTTTATAGAAACTTTTCGGTACACAGAAGAATACGCTTACATGAACAAACAACAGGAAGTGCTAATTAAACAAATCCACGTAAAAATTCACATATGAATTGTTTTGAGAGGCTTCTCTAATTCTTCACCAGCAAATTATGTGTATTTTGTACCCAGAATGCATTGCAGTAGATGCAGAGGCTGTAGTAAACAGTTTGAAATCTATTGATGTGAATATTCAACTATAAAACTGAAACCAAGGAATCACTTCCTGCAACTCAACTGTAGTTAATAACGACCCTACAAAGGGGATAAATCACTTTTTAACATGTTTTGTGTCATAGTGGATAGCGCTTTAGCATTAGCTTCTGCTAAATACCATGCTGAAATAGCATTTTAGCATTAGCAGTGGTGCCTACCACTGGTTTTAACCAATAACATTCCAGTCTATATATGAACGCATGTCGTAGTCGGCCATTACTCCTACCTAAAGCCTTACATTTTCAATAAAAAAGACTCAAAACCTTCAGTTCACACACTGGAGATCACTGTGAGACTAAATCTGCATTAATAAAGATTTTATTGAGAAGCTTTATTTTGTATTTAGAGTGGCAGTGTTAAAAAATAAAAAATGTAGGTTATAATTTCTGGTACATGCAACTAAATGCTGCAGGTTGCTTTAAAAACAGACATTTGGTTACAGACGTCAGTTTA
Source organism: Poecilia latipinna (assembly GCF_001443285.1). NCBI lineage: Eukaryota > Metazoa > Chordata > Actinopteri > Cyprinodontiformes > Poeciliidae > Poecilia > Poecilia latipinna. The sequence continues at coordinate 858,885 of NW_015112631.1, forward strand.
TCTGGAGTAAAATAAACTTTTTAAATTAAACCAGCAAGTCATGTATATATAAATATAGATACACATTTATGTATTTTATGAGCTTTTAAGGCATATATAATCTATTTCTACCTTGAATAAATAACAGAATAAATTAAAAGGAACATTTTTAGTACTGAAACCAGTCAAATCTGGTCTGTGAACAGGATTTAAATATTAGCTGTGATTTTAAAAAGAACAGCTCAAAGCTTGAAAACTAACCTTCATTTCTGTCTTTTAATTAACAACGCGTACAGATACACGTCGGTATCATAAGTTAGAGCAACAAATATGAACTTCTGTAATAAATCCACAGCTCATTTATAATTTAAAGAGCACCAATATGCAGAACTAATCCATTATTAATGCTGTTTGTAGCATTTCCAGCTCAAACTGACTCGGTTTTTTTTGTTGTTGTTTTGTTTTTTCAGTGCTTTGCTTCTAACACAGATTTTGGAGATTTACCAAATGTTTTTTTATTTTTTCTGACTTGTGCCACAGCTGCAGTGCAAACAGTGTGTACAGTAAGTTGTTTATCAATTTTATGGTACAGATTATGTTCTGCAATCTTGCAGTCGCTGTTGTTCCGTTTTTGTGGGGCCTGAATGCTTTAATAAATATATTTTCTACGGTAAAAAAAAAAAAAAGGGAATCCTACACAGTGTGATGTCTAACAGGACACAAATAAGTCCTGTGTGTGTTCTTTCCTGTAAATAGCATAAAAAAGGACATTTTTCTGCTTCCTCCTTTTCTTTTTTTCATATAAAAACATGATTTTAAGACTCCACAGCATTTTCTTTGTCTCTTCTTGGATGGATTGCAGGTAAGTCGACTGAAGGTGAAACTGAATTTTATACACATAAAATAACTGAAAAAATGTAACTGCACCAAACCAAAACTGAGCTTCTGAAAATCCAATTAGTGGAAAACATAAAATGTAGGATTTCTGTGCAAAAACAACATTTTACCAAATATTTTTGTTTTTTGTATAAGTTTCAGTGGAAATACCTTAAAACACTTGAAATAAAACAAAACTAACTTACAAGTAACTTTTCTCCAAGATATAGTTGATTGTTTTAAGTCAATAATTTACCGATTTTGATAAGAATTATGTCAAGTAATCTTCTAGTGGAAGTAGCACTTTTTAATCAATATTAAGGCATTATCGACTTAAAACAAGCTTGTATTTTAAAGTTACTTGTAAGTTAGTTTTGTCTTATTTTAAATGAACTAATATATTTGCTGAAGAAACTAAACAAAAATACTTAGTAAGGTTTTGTGTTTTTGCAGTGTACTATGTTTTCAGCAGGCTCGTTTCGTCTCCCGTATTTCATCTGATTTCACAGAAGTCCTCAGAGCAGCTGTGCAGGACGAAGCCTGATAAGTGGGAATAAAAAGTCATCTTGTGGTGCTGCAGAAACATCCAGAGCTGCAGATTCGCTCAGAGAGCGTTAATCTTCTAAGCTTACGGCAGCGTGAGGGAGAGGAGGCAGAATAATTGGTCATGCTTTCAAAAACTGCAAATGTCTGAGTACGGCAAGACAGTCTGCATTTGTAACAGACGAAGCTCTTTACTGTCTGAAAGTCTGGGAGACTCGGTTTGATTGGGGACCAAAGTTGCAACATTTGTACATTTCAGCTGCTGCGGTTCCCTTTCACACTCCACTGTGTCAAACAGACCAAACCCTTTGAGCAACCTGTTCCCCTCCTCACCTGTGGGGGCGCTGCACCAAGAACCACTGAATGAAACAATGCAAAAACCTCTGAAGACACTGAGCGCAACTTCTTTCTTCACAAAATGTAAAAAAAAAAAACGGAGTTAATGGTTGTTGGATTTCTCTCTTGTCGTTGGCTAAAGACCATGAGCCATGTCTGCAGCCCGCGCTAGGCTGGCACGTTTGTTTTTATTGTATTTACCCAGAATGCCCTGCACCATAGTCCACTTCCTGCTTTTGGAGTAGCCTTCAGTCTGCTTGGCTTCCACATATGCATTCAAGCCATACCAGAGCTCACTTCAACTGAACTGATTCATTTTGTAGGTAGACCAGAGTTCACTTTTTCTGGTCCATATCAAACAAACAAACCGATTTTGGCTGTTTCACTTCTGATAATTCAGTACATTTGGTTCGATTAGGGACCAAGCACCACATCTTACATTTCAGCTGCTGCAGTTCCCTTTCACAATGCAGCATATCAAACAATCCAAACCCTTTGAGCAACCTGTTCCCCTCCTCACCTGTGGGGGCGCTGCACCAAGAACCACTGAAGGAAATGACAGAGAAAACATTGAGCACAACTTCCTTCTTTACAAAATGTAAAGAAAAATCAACAAGCGTCAGATTTTAGCGGTTGCAGGATTAAATCGCTAACATAGCTAATTTTTCATTTAGCACTTTAGCATTTTGCTAACTTAGCTAAATTTTGCACACTTAGCTTCCTCTAAATTAGTTGAAGTTTTGGTTATCGACTGTTAAGACTTCTTCAAGCAGTTAGCTTTTAATATTCATGCTCTTATTTTGGAGTGGGTGAAGACTATTTATGCAGCAGCTCCACTTCCTGTCCTCATGTTCTTTGTTTTCCATATTTGGTGAAATGACATAGCGGCGATAATAAATCCTGGTATATATTTGGCAGTCGTAGTTTTGAAAACATGCTTGGAGACAGTTAGTTACTTTAGCTGTAGTTCTATTTTTACTGTAATGACCTTTTTCACCTCCTGGTCCTGCAAATCACACAAATCCACCAGGACACATTCGTCTCTCCACGGCGGTCCTCTGCTCCCACATGAACGCTAAACGATTCTCCAAAGACTCAAAACGGGAACAGTTCAACACCGGGCGTCGTAAATACAGCGTCTAAATACTGGCATAAATCAGAAACAACATGGCTGTCCATTTATGAATGAATACTTTTAATAATTAGTTAAATTATGAAAGCGTATAAGAGCCATACTAAAGCAAAATTAAAACGTGAGAATAAAGTCATAATATTACCTAAATAAAGTCAGAACTTTATACATGTACTTTTATTTATGTTTTTCTAAGCGTGGCTCTAATACTCATATTGAGTAACTACTTTTTTATTATTTGAAAAATCTCCAGCTTCAGTGTCTCTATGTAAATATTATTGTCAGCACTATGACTTTCTCAAACATCTTTTATTCTAAATCCTTATAATGAAATAAAACATCAAATGTTGCATGTAGTCTTCAGTTTTTGCATGGCAACTTCAAAAAGTTACATTTTAAGCATAAGTTATAAGACATAGTAGGGATATTTAAATTCATTATAAACAAATTAAATTAGCAAATTGTGCTGAAAATGTGTAGAAAAAATATTAACAAGTCAAAAATAATGTTTTTAAAGCATCAATTTGGTCAAAACCAAATCAGATCTTTCTTGCAGAAAGTCTTACTTTGTTCTCAGTTTATACGAGTTCAGATACAACAGGAAGCTGTGAGTGATGTTTGAGCGCAGACTTCCTGTGGTGAGAAGCCGCCCTGCAGGAAGCAGACACTCGTTTTTAATCACATTGTTCCCGAACGTCGCGACACCCTGAGGGTTCAACCATCCACCTGTTTGAGACCCAATCACCTACAAACCACATCATGAATCCTGACGGGAAACATCCTGGGATGCCTGGAAGAGGGAAAACGCTCCAGGCCGACGGCTCGGAGCGCCTGGGGCTGCTGCACAGCGGGACGCCAAAAAACACACAAAACAACGGTTTCCTGTCACTTCCTCCAAACTCCTGAGGTTTAATTACGAGGTGGGCCACTTGGCATCGTTTGTAACCGTAAGCTTTATCATTTACTATTTGCGTCTTCTTTGGATGTTTCCATGTTGTTTCCTTCAGTGGTTCTGGGTGCAGCGCCCCCACAGGTGAGGAGGGGAACAGGTTTTTCAAAGGGTTTGGTCAGTTAAATAACTGGAGCAACTGAAAATGTAACAAATGTTAGAATGTTGGTCTCAATCCAAGGAGAGAAATATTGTTGTGGGGAAATTCAGGTGCCACAGCAGCAGATTTAGGTACAGTTGTGGTCAAAAGTGTACATACACTTGTAAAAAATCATAATGTTATGGCTGTCTTGAGTTTCCAATAAG
>NW_015112631.1:867568-915052 GCF_001443285.1 Poecilia latipinna
CTTATTGGAAACTCAAGACAGCCATAACATTATGATTTTTTACAAGTGTATGTACATTTTTGACCACAACTGTAACTGGAAGCACAGATATTCACACATAAGTTAAAAATATATGAAAAAAAGAATAAGCTATATAGTGACAATTCTTTAAGATAAACATAAACACGTTTTCTAACATCTCTTCACTTTTTCCTTTTCTTTCTTTCATTTCATTCTTTGTTTTCTACTTTAGTTTCCCCGCCTTCCCTCTCCTTCTTCCATCTCTCCATTTTTCCCTCTTCTAATTTCTTTTCCTCGTTACAACATTGCAGAACGAAGAAGAGCAGCAGGAAGTAATAAACGTCGGGACTAAGTGAGATTCAAGGCAGACTTAGTGGTTTGGTGAACTTGAACTAACCTTGATTCTCTGCATTCCTCTGCAAAGTCATCATGATCTCTGCTCATTTAATAACTGAATGCTAATCTGATCAGGCTAAGTGCTCAGAAATAACCGAGATGAGATGAAGCTGTCCTTAGACCTCCAGGCCAGACGGACGCAATGGAAAGAGTTCAGGCTAAAAATGCAGTAAAACAGGAAAAATTAGACAATAATGTAAAAACAGAGCCACTACGGAGCACAATCCAGGTAAAACAGGAAAAGTTAAACGATAATGTAAAAACAGAGCCACTACGGAGCACAATCCAGGTAAAACAGGAAAAATTAGACAATAATGTAAAAACAGAGCCACTACGGAGCACAATCCAGGTAAAACAGGAAAAGTTAAACGATAATGTAAAAACAGAGCCACTACGGAGCACAATCCAGGTAAATCGGTGGCTATGCTAACCAGCCTTAGCATTCACAACAGGCTAAGCAAACAGCGTACCAGAGAGTGGAGGGTGATTGACAGCGTCAAGACTTTGAGTAATTTTATTATAAAGTATCTCTGCTCTTACTTGAGTAAAATTTCTGCATTTTCTACCCACTGAATGAAAAACAAACATGTTTTAACCAAAACTTCACCAGACACAGGCACATTCCTGCAGTTTCTGTTAAAGTTTCTATAGTTTTTTATTGAAAGAAACTGATTTGGTAACATTTAATTTGTTATTTCTTGTTACTTATATGAATTATTGTCATTTTCGTTCTTAAAATACCAAAATTTCCACTCAACTTTATATTTCGGTCCACCTGATTATACCATTTTAAAATATTAAATGATTGATAACTTGATCAGTTGCTCTGTACTTGACTTTTTACCAAATACCTTTTTGCTCTTACTCGAGTGATTTCTGGCTACTTTTTACATTTACTTGAGTAAAACCATGTTGAAGTGGTGATACTCTGACTTGGGGAGTTTTTTGGTACTCTACTCACCTCTGACCTTAGAAAATGGCCGACGCCGCTGCCAGGTGTTAGACGTGGTCCCGGGTGGTTCTGGGAAATGGAGTCCAGAAGAAGCAGACGGTTTTCTGTCGGACAGTCGAGGCACAGAGGCTCAGTTTATGCAACAATCCGCCGTCAGCTAAATCCTCTTTACATAAGTCAGCTTATGGAGCAACAGACTTTCTGAAAAATCGCTGTTATTATCACTGAAACCAAATTAAAGTACGCTGCTATTACTCAAGCATTAAACAAAATTAAAACATGTTTTATGAAGCATTTAGATGCGTAAACGTTTCCCATATCTGACTGTGTGGAAAGCAGTAAATTGCAGGATAAGGAGAGAAAGCGACACTCCTGCTGACCTGTTTCTGTTACGTAACATCCAGAGCCGAGTCGCATGTCAAATGTCTGAACAGCAGGACTTTATAAAGACGGATGGAGGTCAGAAAAACCCAGAGAATTCATTTAAACAGTTTTATTAATGCACCTGTTTCATAAAACCGAACATTTATGCTCATTTTCAATATTTTATTCAGGAATGGACCTCGAGGTTTATTGTTAATATTTAATACTGCGATCACTGCACTTCTATAACGTGACAGAATTACGTTTTCACATTTGACAACTTTTCCAGCTGCTTTTTACATTTAACTAGATTTCCATATGTGATAAATTTTTATAAGAATCACAAATGATTCTGTGAAAATTAAACATTTGTTTAATAATTCAAGAATAACTCATGAAATTAAAGGTCATGTTATTTGTGTGTGTGTGTGAGGTTAAGTTTTACTGCATATATTTATTTTTAATCATTTAAAACAACAGTCATAATAAAACTTTTTTCCCCAGAGTCAGAAATTTGCAAATAAATGCATTCTTACACACAAACAATGGAAGCAAATCCATAAATATGTTTATAAGGTTCCATATTTATGGTAAAAGTTACTCAGTAAAAATTAACAGCAATATTTACTCTGTCACACAGAAAGAAATGTTGGTGTTCATATTTTAAGGTCATATTTTCACCATGTTATTCCTACATTTATAAATGTCAGAGTTCTAAATTAAGTATTTAATTTAAAAGCTAAATACTTTGTTTGCAAACTAAATATTTTGCTCAGTATGTAGATCCAAACTATTAAAAAAAAACAATTTCCAAACTAAACATTTAATTGCTCTCTGTATGCCCCACACACACACACACACACACACACACACACTTAGTCGTTGCCATAGCAACTGACAACAATGCTACTATATTTTTCAGGATTCGATACCAAAAAACACACAAACATTTCCCAAACACACAGAACTTTCAGTCCATTACAGTTTTATGTTTTCAGGCTTGATGTTTATTTTATTGCAACAGTGATTAGCTGTTGCAGGTTAGCTACCACTGCTATTAGCTAAGCTAATGGGGGCAGGGCCTTACACACCTGACGTCATAGTTTGGTGTGTATTTTTTTTAGTTAAAGCATCCAGAGGTTCGTCCTTCCACTGATGTTTGATATTCTGTTACCAATCTGGAAACTTATCACACGTGTCGTCTTTTGTCTCTGCTGATGTCAATACTGGTTTGCAAGTCTAATGTCGCGTTAATGTAAATGTTGAACTTTACACCCGGATGTCACAGACAGATGAAGGTGGAACGCAAGCCATGCAGATATTCCTGCAATGTCAGCAGTACGGGACCAGCTGAGGGGGCCTGAAGGTGAAGCGTTTGTTTCAGTGATTGATCTGCAGATCTTCAGTAATGATCCGGGGTTAATCACTGAACGAACGGGATCACAGAGTTCCTCTGAGACAAGGTGAGACACCCAGAAGAAGCTATGCTCTGGAGATTCAGAGGATTCAATTTTATCCCAGGAAGTACAATAATATTCCAAAACTAAACATTTAGTTTTAAAATAAATATTTAGCTTACTAACTGAATATTTAGCTTGCTAACTGAACATTTAGGTTGCTAGCTAAATATTTAGCTAAAGTAAATATTTGCTTTTGAACTTGATACTTAGTTTGGAAAATCAATATTTAGTTTGGAACTAAAATAGTTAGCAATATAACTATATTATTTTGAAGCAAACATTTAGTTTGAAAACTAAATATTTAGCTCAGACCTAAACATTTAGATGGTAACTAAATATTTAGCTTACTAGCTAAATATCCAATAAAATATAGGCAAATATTTTTAAATGATTTAGCCACTTAGCTACATGGTAGCTTGTTAGCTAGCATTTAGCTAGTAAGGGAAATATTTAGATTGTGAATTAATATTTAGTTTGGAACTCTGGCATTTATAAATGTGAAATAACATGGTGAAAATATGACTTATCTCAGTAAGTAAAATAGTATTTTGAATTAAACCTTTATTTATAGACACGTTGCAATGTCACGCGTGCAAGATCCCGTCCTCGATTTCCCAACTAAGGGCAAAAAAACTGCTAACTAGTGATGACCATCGCTGGTTTTTGCTGTCAAGTTGTCAAAATGATGCTAAATCTGAAATTTACGTAAAATAAGAAATTCAGCGTGTTTCGGTTCAGTCACGCCAACTTTCTGATCAGAGCAGGTGTTTAAATTAGGTGATCAGCCACCGCTGTGTTCAGCCGATCACTTATTAAACCTTTACCTTCACTTTCATTAATCCTGTACACGTCCACAAACATTGTAAACGTCATAAAGTAACATACCTCGTGTCTGACGTCACCCATGAGTTTAAAATTACTTTAAACTCAGCAAATCAAATGTTTAGCAAACGGAGCAGTTGGACTTACTTCCGCTAAAGGGTATACTCCCAAAATAAGAGCCTGAATTTCAAAATAAAACACGAGGTACTTCAAAATTTTACAATTAAATAATCAAGCATGAAACAACCATTTAAATAAATTTTTTAAATATTATCGGTTCTTTACACTTATTCTAAATGTTGTACAAAGACAACCAACAAAAACTGAAATTAATTATATGAAAAATGTCAGAAAACAAATAAACCAGCATCAGGAGTAAATACTCCTGAAAATCTTCAAAACATGTGGAAAGCAACTGGTCAAGACCGCTTTAATATGCAACAAGATAGTCTGAATGCTTGGAAGATAAATATATAACAAGGGATTAATTAAAACATTTTCACAATACTGTGGATTCTTAAATTGCACTTTTAATCTGTTTCAAACTTTGTTGAAGGAAGTTGTGGAGTTAAAATATTGCTTCTGAGCAAAAATGTAAAAATTTACTTTCAAATATTGATTTTCATGTATTTGTTAAAAGTAAATGGAATTACAGAGGAGCTCAAAACTGCAAAACCCATCTTTAGGCTGCAACTGAACATCATGCAGGATATGTGTGTGTGTGTGTGTGTGTGTGTGTGTGTGTGTGTGTGTGTGTGTGTGTGTGTGTGTGTGCGTGCGTGCATGAGTGCGTGCATGTTTTTAAAGAAAAATCCAATAAATCTGTTTTCAAATAAATAAATAATAACAGAATCATTTATTTTGGCCCATCATCGCCGTTTCCAGCTTCTCTGTCATCGCAGAGCATCATCTCTGTCTGCATCCGCCGTGAAGGTCAAGCCAAGGAGCTTCACACATTCACAAATAAATAAATAAATAAGTTGTATGAAACACACTCGCATTGTTCCAGGAATCCGTGCATGATTCTGCAACACACCAACAATCTGCACCAATCCGCCTGTTACCGCAGCTTTAATACACCAAGGCTCTATTAAATTTAAGAAAAAAAAACAGCTTTCATGGTATCGAGCGATCCAAACAATGGGGGGAACTGGCATTGGGGTTTCCATGGCAACTGCAGCAAGCTGCTAAGAGGGCTGCTTTGATAACATATGTCAGACTTGACTGCTTTGTTCACAGTGAGCCTAGCAACAGACTCTGAGATGCAAAGAAAACTCCAATAACTCACAAAAAGGACACAGTCAGATTATTCCTTTTATGTTCATAATGCTCCAAAATATAATTTAATCTGTAGCGATCAGAGCAGTTTCTGTAAATCAGGGATTGCCAAATACAATGACAAATGTAAAATATATAATTCTTGTAAATGCAGCTGCAGCTTTAATAGTTCAGAGTGTAAAATGTTGTCTTTTTGCTGCTCGTCTTCATGTCTCTAGTGACTGAACTCCCGTTTGTCTCTGCAGCAGCAGCAGCGGCGGCGGCGTTGGGTTGGGTGGGCGGCGAATACCGCAGCGGCTCGGCGCTGTATCACTGCCACGCGCAACGTGAGGAGCAAAGAAGGAGGCAGACAGATGAAAATAATTGGGAGAGAAGCGAGGATGGGAAGATGTTTCTAGGGAGGAAGACGGATGCGTCAGGCAGAAACATTAGTATGCAACCAAGTTGTTTGTTCAGTTTCAGGACTAAGGCTGACACACAAGAACCAGCAACAAAAACGCCTCAAACATCCAGTTATTGCTCAACTTATTGACATATCTGGCAACATAGACGAATAGCTGCACTTCAGTTACACTCCAGGCCCTGACAGCAGCTGTGCTGCAACTTTTAGTTGATTACACTGCAAAACCATAAAGTCTTACCAAGTATTTCTTACTCTAATTTTCAGTGCAAATAACTTAGTAGACTGAAAAAGCAACTAAACGAAATTCAAAGTCTTAAGCAAGACATAGGAGCTTGTTTTAATCCAACTACCAAAGTTATTTCTATTTTATAATAACCATAAAAATGATTTGACTTTTTTTAGAGTTCTGATAAATATCTGCACATTTCATTGTTGTTTTATTTAATCTTTTGTTGTTTCTTTCTGCTGGTTTGGACTTCTGAAATTCATCAAATTTGGTCTGAAAAAATTGCTGGAGTAAATATAAAGATCCACTGTATAAAAGCAGTCTGATTTTAATTTGAAGAAAATTATTTAAAAAAAAATCTGATCTAAAACAAGAAAACTTTACTTTGATTTAATGTTATACAGAGAAAATAAAGTCTGCCTGTTTTCAGCTGCAAAATACAAAAACTGCTTTAGAAAACATGAAGTCTGGATTATATTACTTTTACTAAAGGTTTTAATTACAAATATATGTCCAAAAGTCTTTAGATGTCTCATCTTTCTTTATATTTTTCTCCCAAAGAACCAGAGTTTTTCCTAAAGTGGTCCAGATAAATCATCCTCCAGCGTTTCTGAAGGTCTTTCTAAGGACTTTGGCTGCATTTCAGCCCAGAGTCTGACCCGTTTCACTTTCACCAGTAAAACATTTAAAAAGAACCCACAACCCCTGAACCTTTTCCCATTTTTTACTTTAACTAAAACCTATCAAACTAAGAACCTGGCCATTATGGAAGGAACAGCGAGAGGAAAGTTATTGTTGAAAGAAAGTTTTTTTACAGCAGATTAATGTGTGAGGGGAAACTGGGAGGAACCTCTCAACTCTGCGTTTCAAAATGGCCGCTCCTCGCATTAGAAATGCTGTGTTTTTGTATGACTACAACTTTTTAAATATTTTATACTTATCCAAAGTCATTTTGTATTCTTGACGGTAAAAGTTTTGTTTTGTACTTAAGTATATTCCAAAACTTGTACTTTTACTTTTACTACAATATTTTTTCATACAAGTATCTATAGTAGGGCTGTTATAAAAGAATATTCTAGTAATCGAGTACTCTAACGATTGTTGTTATGATTAATTGAGTAACCCGAAAAATCGCATCATGTCAAGCAACTGAAGGATGCTTATTGATCGCCCAAAAAACCGATAAAAACCTGGAAAATTGGACGTCACTCAGGCGCAGTGAGAGCGCTGCCCAAAACAAACAATGACCCGGCCGAACACGGTGCGCTAAATAAAAAACATAATTTAACAAAAAGCTTTGAGGCAGATTAATGTTCCTTTGAAATTTTAGTAATCGCAGTACTCGAATCATTCGAGGAATCGCTGCAGCCCTAATCTACTTCTACTTAAGTACAGAACATGATTACTTTTGACACGTGAACGTCACATGTGTATTATATATAAGTATATGTATAATACTAAGATAAATATCAGTAATATTTACTGTAGTACTCACTGCCAAACTAACAAAAGTAGCTTAGCTAACGTAGCTTTTAACTGCTAGCTAAGACGGACACTTACCAAGATGGCGGTTCTTGTGGGAAACGAGTTTCAGTTCCTCTGCTGCAGATTTTCGATTCTTTATATTTTGTTTAATTATTTTATTTCCTCTGAGGAGTGCGGCTGTGTGTTTATGTGTCTATTGGTTTGATTTGAAGTGTGAGGGGATGGGGCGGGGGGGTCTCTCTAAAGACATTGATGATCTGCCCCCTCCCCTCTGCGGTCCTCGGCACGTCTCCGTTGCCATGGCAGCGCTCGCATTGCCGCAGGCTGGCTGTAGCGCGGCGCGCGGGTTGAAAAGAAAGCGAAGAGGGAGGGAGGGGCGAGGATATGTTTTCCAATTCATTACCCCTACACCAATCCCCCCCCAAAAAAACACTCCAAAAAAAAAAAAAAAAAAGGAACCATCCCCCCTCAGACCTGGCAGGGCGGCAATAAGGCCTCGGCGCTGCTCAGTAGTCCACACACGTTGGATCTAAACTTCAGACTGCATTTATTATTCATCCCCGTCTTCTTCCACGGCAGACAGCTCTGCAGCCGAGCACACACACACACACACACACACACACACACTGAGACATAAATTGCATCAGTCTACTGCCTTTAGATATAATGTATTACAGTGCAGAATCAGCCTGCTGGATGATTACCCCCTGCAGAAGGAGACACCTCAATTCACCCAAACATGTGGACTTTCATCTTGTCTTCTGTCAAGTTCAGATGTTTTTTTATTTTTATTTTTATTTCTCCCTAATATCATTACTGTGTTCAGATGCAGCTCTGGTGCTCTGCACTGCAAAAACACAAAATCCTACCAAGTATTTTTGGTGTAGCTTCTAGTGCTAATATCTTAGTACGCTAAACTAATTTGCAAGTAACTTTTCAGGAAGATACAGGAGATTGCTTTAAGTCAATAATTCCTTCATATTGATTAAAAAGTTCTGGTTCCCTTTGCAGATTTTTTCAGATATATCAAGACATTTTCCCCATGAAATAATCTGCAAGTGGAACCAGAACTTTTTCATCAATGTTAAGGAATTATTTACATAAAATAAGCTCACATCTTACTGAAGTTACTTGTTAGTTTACAAATGTCTTAATGTCTTAAGACATTTGCACTGAAAATTATATCAAAAATAAAAAAAACTCAAGAAGATTTTGTGTTTTTTTAGTGTTAACGTGGTTGAAGAATGTGGGTTTTTTTACCCACACATTTTCCATGTAGGCTTTGATCCTAAAACTGGAAAAATGTTTCTATACTATGTTTTAGAATTATATTTTAACTTTTCTTTAAGAATAATTTCTTATATAAAAAAATAATACCTCAAAATTTGGATGTTTTATGCTTGAAATTACTTCAGTACACTGGAAAAACACAATTTTACCAAGTATTTTTTATGTTTCATCTAGTTTCAAGTGGAAATATTTCAGTATGTTTGAAATATGACAAAACTAACTTGTAAGTAACTTTCCAGCAAGAAAAAGGAGCTTGTTTTATGTCAATAATTTCTTAATATTGAAGAAAAGTTCTATTTCTAGTGGCAGGTTATTTCATTTTCCCATGTTAAAAGTGAAATAATCTGCCAGTGATTTAAAAGAAGTTTTACTTCCTGATTTACAGCCTTGAATTTGGGCATCTGTCTCTTTAAGAAGCTCCTGTTCTTTCTGAAGCTCCGCCTCCAGGAAATCATCCCAACATGGCTTCTCTATTAATGTTTTTATCAGCGTTACTCTGAGAAGTAGCTCCTATAGTGAGATCAGGAGCTCCACCAGGTGTTTGCTAATTGCTGCTGGCTAGTCTGAAGGAGCTGAGTGGGGAGTTAGAAGCTTGGAAACAGCTGCGCCTCGAAGGCGGGTCTAGGTCTCCTCACCGGGTCTAGGTCCACCACGGCATTTTACAGCTGGAAAGTTTGTTTTTGATGTGGGAATAATTTTATAATATGATGTAAAGTATAAAAAAGAACATTTGACATAATACTGCCTCTTTAAGCTTCTTCTTGTCCTGATAGTTGTTTTTCTGCAGCTTCTCCTTCATCATCAAATGTCAACCGCAAACATGAACATGAACCTGTCCTGATGACCTTTTGACCCCTGCGCTTCCATACTGAGCGGCGACAGTGGCGCGTTAAAGGAACGAAGCCATTCAGGCGTGATCCTGCGTGCTTGGAGACCCGGCCTGGAGCCGAATTCAGCCTCCATATTCTGACTTTCTGAAGTTCATTTTAAATGTAACTTTCCTGCGTCTTTATGTTTTGTTTCTTGTCTTGTTATGAAAAGTGAATCAAGAACATGAGGAAATCTATTTCTTTCTACATTAAATCACTTAGCAACAGCATGCTGCAATATCAGTTTGCATTTGTTTACATTTCTTCAATCAGGACTTAAAAATAGAAGACGATCTTATGATAGCAACATTGACTTTGATTTTTGCTTATTTGCTCACCAGATTTTTCCAGTGTCTGAAATGCTAAATGCATTTACAGAAGTGTGAGCTGCAGCTCAGGTTTCCTAATTTATCATCATATCATCATTGATTGATCATCATGTTCCAACATAGCAAAAAAAATCAAATTACTATAACATTTATTTTGGTCCAAACAACAGGTTAATTTTCCACTTTTACCTCCCAAAGCCAAAGAAAGATTTTTAAAATCAAAATGCAATGTTTATTTTTGGTAATTTCAATTTGCACAATTCTATGGTTAGAGGAAACACAGAAAATGCTTCACATATATGCACAATTTGACACTTTGAAAATAAATTTGCTTAATGAAAAAAATGGTTATTTCTAATTTCCTGATAAAATGTTTGGAGCTAGAATGAGGTGGAGTTTTTTTTGTCTTACCAAAATTGACATATTTTGAAAAACTGCAATGGAAACAATTTTTGCATTTAGCACAAGCCACATGATCAACAACAGGATGTTGCTACTGGTGGAAACCACAAAGAAGATGACGACAGGAAGTAGTTTAAGGATGATGTTTTTAATGACTTATCACATGAACAAACTTATTCATGTGTGATTTTTATTGCATTTCTTAGTTAATTGAAACACAACAATTGCAAAATTGTGTTTGTTCAACATTTGTGGAATGCTCCCTGCATTTCTGCTGATTATATAGTTGTGCAATTTGATAAGTTAAAATCAAATTAGCTTATTGGGAACATGTCAGTTTTGAAACAAAACCAACTAGTTTTTCAATAAAAAGTTTTGCTGGTAGCATGTGGTGGTTTTGTTGGCCATATTGAAATTGGTTTATTTTCCAAAACTGACAAGGAAACACTTAATTTGCATCAAACGAGTCACATGATCACCAACCGGATGCTACCATTGGTGCAAACCACCAAAAAGAAGATGACAGGAAGTGGCAGGAGAATGATGGCACTGCATGATTTTAATGATTTATTGTGTGAACAAAGTTATTCACGTGTGACTTTAATGTTATTTCTTATTTAATGTAAATGCTGCAATTGTGAGATTTTGTTTTTTCAACATGGCAGTCTATTTAGACAGCTTTGCACACGTTTGTAACGGAAACGCAGCTACATGTAGTGAATGCAGAATGAGAACTGGCTGTGGACAACATATTTAAGCGGTTAAAGCTCGTCTTTCTGAGCAGCACAGACAGATAAACACACACAGAGCCACTGACGGCTGCATGAACAGAATCCTGAGTTCTGGGGCTCCATTCGGATGTTTGTTTCATCCGATGATCTGCTGACAGCAGAATAAATATGGCGGAAATGAGATACGGATCTGACACATCTTCTTGATCACATTGTTGCACACACACATACAGACACACACAGATTTCTACTGATGCAACAACAACGACAGAAAAAAATACCAAATCATCTTTTTATTCCCATGGGAATCAGATCCAGGTTTGTTCAGTTCACCTGAACTTTACTGAGGCTGTTTGTGTTCAGAGTGAATTTATTCCTTCTAATAAATGTCAGTGGAAACATGTGGCTGGAGATTTTAAAGAAACATAAATGTAAATAAATGTGCTCCTACAAAACAACTGGAGAATATTTCCAGCACTAAAGGACTAATGATGGGTAATGTTCGGAGCTTGGCTGGGGTCAGTAGGTGAAGGGGAAGCACCTGCTGACTTGTGATGTTACATTCAGGAGGTTTGTTTTCCAGACAAAAAATATTAATTTACTGCTAAAACCCATTTAGCCGATTTTTTATAAATCAGCTATTTTTTATAAACACATTTTATTAAAGTATAAAATGTGGAAAATGTGAATTTTGCATAATACACCACCTTTAGATGGGAGCTATTGTTGTTACACAGCATCCATCTGAAGCAGAGGAAGAGCAAAATGTCACACACCTTCAACATACCTGCGAAGATACACACATCTCTGGCATTACTTCTGACTCACAGAGAGACTCTTCACCCAGACGCTGACATTTCTGGCTTTACGCTTTACTGGCTGGCAGCTAAACCAACAAAACCTGCAGGCTGAGCTGTGTTAGCGCCATGGTGGATAAAAAAAGAAGTGGGAGTGAATTTCTGCCAAAACATTTACCCTTCTCTGATTTTTTTAGTTCAATCTCAGAAATTTTCTAAAAATAAAAATAAGGAAATTTATGAGTTTGAAAAGCTGGTAGGAGACAGGAGATTTTGAGATTGATTTCAGAAAAATTCTTGAAAATGCTTGGAAATTGAAAAATCCAAAAATATTCTTAAAAACAATTTTTCTGAGATTAATCTCAGAACTTTTCTAGAAGAAAATGAGGAAATCTTTGAGTTTCAAAAGTCAAAATTATTTGACTTTTGGAAATTCAGTTTGAAAAGTTTAAAAATTTGCAAGAAAAAAAAAGAAAGATTAATTTCAGAATCTTTTTGAAGAAACAAGAAAATTTCTGAGTTCCAAAAACTGAAACCTTGGTTGAAAAATACTCAGAAATTTTGAAATAAATGCAGATTATTTCCAGAAAAGAATATGGATACTTCTGTTTGAAAAGTAAAAACTGTGCTAGGAAAAACTCAAATTTTGAGATTAAATTAATAGATTCAAATTTAGATTTTTTTTTTCCAAACTGACAAATTTCTTTGTTTTTTCTGGAATATTTCTGAGTTTTTGTTGCAAATTTTAACTTTTCAAACTCAGTTAACATTTCCTGGTTGTTTTTTCTGAGGTTTTTAGTGGAAATGTACTTTTTTTTGGTGTCTACAGTGGCCCAGTACGCCATAGAGCTGCAAGGTGCTGCAAAGTCTGATCAGATGGACATGCTTCCCAGGCTGGGAGCGTGTGTGTGTGTGTGTGTGTGTGTGTGTGTGCACCACAGATGGTGAGGCTGTGAAAGCACCAGAGGTGCCTGAGCTCATTAGGAAGCAGGACCATACTCCGGTGCAGAGCGGAGAGGAGCAGGGTGGGGGTGATGCAGAGCCGAGCCTGAAATGTTTCGCCTCAGAGTCAAAGATCCGATGTTTCTCCGTCCGCCGCCTCAGAAACCAACATTTACAAATCCTTCCTCTGCGTTCAGACTCCAGCAGGAAATCCATCACATCTGTCGGGAGAAATAAGTGTCTAAAAGGTGAGAGGTTGTTCTGAGGCTGCAGGCTGAGCCGTGTGGCCCACAGGCCGGACTCTGGCGCCACCTACCGGCCACAGCAAGGACTCCTCCGCTGCGTCAGGGAAAGACGGAAGATTTTAGAAAAAATGGCAAAGTTGATCAGGAAGTTGAAGTTTTCTATTGAATTAAATGCAGGGTTGGGTAGTAACTAGTTACATTTACTAACTTTTTTTAAAATTTACTTTCAGAAATATTCTTATTACGCTGTACTTTGAGTAATTTTATTATAAAGTATTTCTTCTCTTACTTGAGTCAAATTTCTGGGTTTTCTGAATGAAAACCAACATGTTTTAACCAAACATTCACCAGGCACAGATACACTCTTCTTTCATCCATGTTACTGTTGCCTTTCAGGGCCACACATTTGGTTTTCATTCCTCCAGGATGAAATCACATCTCTAAGACAAACTGTTGGTCTGAATTCACAACTGCAGGACAAAAAAACACCAAACACTTTGTCCCCTTCATTAAAAGTTTTTTTAATCTCATTTTAGAGGTTTGTGACCCAAATCAGTCCTGAAAGCTTTACCACAGTAAATCTGTGGTTGTGTAAGCAAACACAGCAACACAGAGCAAATCTCAGGCCATGAAATCCACCAGGAGTCGGCAGGAACTGGACCAAAACGAGGAGATGCTTCCCCATTTCCCGCCTCGTCCAGCTGCTGTGAGGGAAACCGGCCTTAAAGAGACAGTACGTAACTTTCACAAGAAATGATTACAAACTAATTATGGTTTAAGACAGATAACGTGAAAAACTGAGCTCTTCTGGCTTCTCCCAGTGCTAACTAGAAACAACCAATCAGAGCCGGGAGGCGGGTCTAAGCGCTGTCAATCACCTTCCACTGATGAACGCTAAGGCTAGTTAGCGTAGCCATAACTGATGATGGTGGATAAACAGTTTTCCTGTCATGATGAGTTGTTTCTCTGCCTCTGGCACTTTAAGCAGCATAAATGATACATAAAATTGATTGACAGCGCTAAGCTCCGCCTCCAGGCTCTGATTGGTTGTTTTTAGTCATTTCTTCTGACATCAATAGCAGCTCAGGGAGGAGATCGATCTTTTCAGAGATTATCAGTGTCATAAACGTGAAAAGACCTTTTTTCTAAACGTTACATGCTGCAGCTTTAAGCGTTTACGTCTGGAGACGTTCAAAGATGGAGGGAATCAGGACTGCACGTCCTCCTCAGTTCTGCTTTTCTTCTTCTTCTTTTTCTTCTTCCCTGAACTCTCCGCTGCGTCGCTGTATAAAACGTCCAGCGGCTCACATTTCACAGAAACTGATTCCTCCTTAACATTCACGCCGGGCTCCAGCCCCTCCTCCACCTCCTCCCGCTCCCTGTCCTTCTTCTTCTTCTTCTTCTTCGTCGTCTTCTCCTCTCCGAAAGGAAGACCCGCCGCCGTCACTTCATCCAGATTTTCATCGGATGGCTCCTGTTTCATCTGCAGCAACACTTCCACTTCTTCAGATTTTATCCGCTTCTCTTTCTTCTTCTTCTTTTTCCTCTTCCTGCCCTCCTCCTCGTCATCCTCACCCACCCGGCCTCCGTCTTCTACGAACTGCTTCATCACCAGCGGCCGCAGCGTCGTCGACGACGGCCCGAACGCGGCTCCGTCCGCCTCATTCTCCGCCACATAGGTGAGCTTCGGGGTCTTGCTGCCGAACGGGTGGAACCGCTGCTTGAGGCCGGAGGGGATGGCGGGCGCCAGGGCGGTCGGCACAACATGTGGCGCCCGCTCGGCGCCGGCGTCCCCGTAGCTTTCGCAGATGTTCAGCAGGCCGGAAAAGGCCGGAGCGAAGACGAAGCCGTCCGACGTCCGGCTGTCGCTGGTGAGCAGGTGAAGGTCGTTGGGGTGGGACGACGCCAGGACGCTGTAGCTCTGCTGGACCGGTCCAACCGGAACCTTAAGGGTCTGGAGACCCGACAGGGGAACCTGGACGCCGCTGAAGCTGCAGGGAAAACAAATGGAGAGTTGGAATACACTGCAAAAACACAAAATCTTACCACATAATTTTTATCTAATGTCAAATACCCTAGTATACTTGAATTAAGACGACTGCATTTCCAGAACAATATAGCAGCTCGTTTAAAGTCAGTAATCCCTTAATATTAATGAAAAAGTTCTAGTTAGTTCCACTGGTGGAATATTTCACTTGTAACAAGACATTTATAAGTGAAATAATCTGCCAGTGGAACTAAAACTGAGTTGCTAGGTAACGGTTGGGGCTTGGATGGGGTTGCTAGGTAACGGGGCAGTGCCCAACTAGAACTTTATCAACATTAAGGAATTATAGACTTAAAACAAGCTCCTATATTTTGCTGAAAAGTTGCTTGTAAGTTTGTTTTGTCTTTTTCTGAGTGCACCAAATATTTACACAACTAAAGTAAAAATACTTAGTAAAATTTCAACAGGAAAGATTTCAAAGAACATGGACATTTGTGTGGATAGGTTGTTCTCCAATATTACACTGCAAAAACAAAATGTTATCAAATTTATTGTATGTAATTCAGACTGCTACAAGAGATCTTTCCTGCCAACGGCCGTAACAATATACAATAACTATTTGAAGAGTTACCACAACATCTAATTTCCCTTTGGGATTAATAAAGTTTTTANGAATNTGAATTTTCTTTGAAATCTTTCCTGTTCACTGTGAAAACACAAAATCTTACCAAGTATTTTTGGTTTAGTTTCTTCTGAAAATATCTTAATACACTTTAAAAAAGACAAAACTAACTTAAATGTAACTTCTTAGGAGCTTGTTTTAAGTCCTTAACGTTGATCAAACGTTCTAGTTTCACTGGTAGATTATTTTACTTACAAGACATTTTTCCCATGTTAGAAGTGAAATAATCAACGTTCTGATTTTTTATGCAGACCTGTTGCAGTAATCAATGCAACTACAGATACAGATGGATGAGTTTTTCTAATGCTGAGACATTAGTCCTCTAACCCTGGAAATGTTCTCCAGGTGATAGAAGGCTGACTTTGTAACCTTCTTTATGTGTATCTGAATGTTCAGGTCAGAGTTCATCTTGATCTCTGGTTTCCAGCTCTAACAGCTGAAGCTGTGCGTTGTCTCCAGGTCGTTCTTCTTTAGGTCCAAAGATAATAACTTCAGTTTTGTTTCTGCAAAGGTAGCCGGTATGCTACATATGTGCCAGTAGAGTTGCTTAGGATCGAAGAAGCATCTGGTGTTGACATGTTGGGTTTAAAGGGCCTCAAAAATGAAAATATGCTAAAAAGGATTGGGCTAGCCCTGCCTGAGCTCACAGGAGCATGTAGACAACAGGGGTCCCAGGACTGAACCCTGTGGAACGCCACATGTGATTTTTCTCCATTCAAATGAGAAGTTGACTCAAACCAGTCAAGTACTGGTCCTCCATGTCTTTATCATGGGAAACCAATAAATCTATATGGAAATTATGGGTGGAACTTATTAATTTGAAATGAAACCAACATTTTCTAAATCGAGAAGATGATAAACAGGAAGAAAACTAAGGTTTATTTTAAACTTGCTGGACATAAAGTCTTTGTGGACTGGATTAAACCAAGACCTCCTCACCAGCTGCTAATGTTCTATAAAATCTAAAATTGGCCAGTAAAGAACGGCAGAAAAACTGACAATCATCCCTGACTGAGTTCCAAGAAGATTTTCAACCTCACCTTTCTGCTGAAACGGAACAGCAGCGAGAGTAAACCGCGAGGACAAAGCTTAATTTCCATTCAAGTTCTTGTAAAGATCGGAATGCATGATAACAGACGCAAGGAGCACAGGCTGTACCCACCAGTGGGGGTCGAAGCTGGCAGGAGCTTTAATGAGCCACAACTCGTTCTCGTTGTTCCTCAGATTGTCTGCCAGCGTGCTGCTGCAGGGGACGTGGCAGAAAGACACAAAGTCCTCAGGACACTCCAGCCGTGCGGTCTTCCTGGCTGCAGAAACAAACAAGCAACTCGTCATTAAATAAGAGTTTGAAAGCAGAGGATCTGTCGGCTTAGCACTATGTGGGAAAACACTTCCACATACTTTTTTGTTTTGTTTTTATTGGGATGTTTTGTGATGGACAAACACAAATAAAAATCTGAAAAGTGAGGGGATTTTATTCAATTATGGTGTGAAAATTCCAAAAACTTCACTGCAAAAACACAAAATCTTGCTGAGTATCGTTATTCTAATTTCTAGTGCAAATATCTTAGTACATGTCAAATAATATAAAACTAACTTATAAATAACTTTCAGCAAGATGCAGGAGCTTAGTTTAATTATTCCTTAATGTTGATGAAAAATCACATTGGCAGATTATTTCTAGGCCTGTCGCAATAAATCAGTTAATCCCATGATGGATTAGATCGAGATCAATCATTTCC
This sequence comes from Poecilia latipinna, assembly GCF_001443285.1. NCBI lineage: Eukaryota > Metazoa > Chordata > Actinopteri > Cyprinodontiformes > Poeciliidae > Poecilia > Poecilia latipinna. The sequence continues at coordinate 884,970 of NW_015112631.1, forward strand.
ATGATTTATTGTTTTTCTCTTTTTTTTTTTCTTTTTCTACCAACAACTGGATGATAAAAGTCTTCAGTTTGGTACTTTGGTCTCAACTAGCACCTTTTTATGAAGAACAATTTTGTTTACAGAGACTTTTTAATTCATTTTATTTTTTGTTTTATTTATTTTGGATTCTTAAAAGGTCTTCCAGTTCCAGTGTTAAATGTTCATTAGAATTGATACTTGGTAATGTGTTCTTGAATTGTTGTGCCATAACCATTATATTGCTGGAAAATGATTTAAAAACAACATTATTGTTTATTGCAACAAATTCTGGGTCAATTTATCGTTCACAAAGAAAATATTGTGTAGCATTGTTTCACTTATACTATGGGAAGAATGTCACATTATAAGTGAATATTCTACCAGTGGAACTAGTACTTTTTATCGATATCAAGGAATTACTGACTTAAAACAAGTTACTTGTAAATTAGTTTTGTTTTATTTCAAGTTTACTAAAATATTTGCACAAGAAACTAGACCAAAAATATGTGCTAAGACTTTTTGCAGTGTACCAAAGTAATTTTTAGGATAAAGGATCAAAAGTTTTGAAGTAAGTATTCATTTTAGCAACAAATTATTCTTAAAGGAAAGCTAAAATGTCAGAATAAAACAGTTTATGGACTGTTTTTTTGTTTTTGTTTTTTCATTTTTAGGAATAAAGTCTACATAAAATGTCTTTGGTTACAAAAAGACGTGTTTCACTGCAAAAACACTCAATTTCACCAAATATTTTTTGGCCTTGTTTCCAGTTCAAACAACTGAATTAAGACAAACTTAAAAGTAACTTTTCTGCAACATATAGGGCCTTGTTTTAAGTCATTAATTTCTTAATGTTGATGGAAAAAGTACTAGTTCCACTTGGTAAGAAATGTATGGAATGCATTACCGCCATCTACTGTAATGGAGTGCGTCTCAGACTGTATTATTTTATACATAAATTATAAGTATTCATATTTTGTTAAGCAACTTTGTTGATTAACAACCCGCATATACAAAATAGTTATTTCTAATTTATATTTAAAGTGCAACACACACGGTAATATTAGGTTTTTGGTCGGAGATACCATTTTAAAACCCATTTCTTTTTTGCACCAACTTAGCTTAAATTACATCCGTATGCTTACCGGGTTCTTTCTGCCGTTCCGTTGTTTCCATGGCAACATTGTCCGTTTCATCCTCGCTCGAAGACGAAGAAATGTCTTTTGGCATGTTTTATAGTTTAAAAATAACTGCTAACAATAGAACTCACAACGTTTTTTAGCTCAACACGCATGGCTCTGAGGTGGGAATGAACATGTGTTGACACAAAGTGAACCCAGACTTGTAAGGAGTACTTCCGGGTCACGGTGGATTGTAGTCCCACCTCCCGGTTTGTTGGAAGTATTTGAGTTGGTAGCGCTGGTCAAAACAACTCAAACACCCATAATCCTCCTCGAACGATTACGTAACCTACCAGCGTCTGTCGGGGAAAAACAGTTGACAGGAGCGAGAAGTAGGCCGAACAGGATAAACAAAGCAAATATATTGAAAAGAGCTTAGACGACTTTAATATTTGTCATTATTTTTAATGCTTAAAATGAGTAGCGTTTTTCTAAAGTTGTGTTGGATCTGTTAAGGCGGAAAGTTTGTCGAAAAGAGAGTGCGTACACCTGTCGAACCGAAATAGGTTAACGAAGCTAACCTGTGTTAGCACGTTAGCGTGCTAGCTGGCTGTTTGAACCCGAACAGGTGTGCCAGGTGGCCCGCCAGGCAGCCATGTCCTCCCCTTCTTCGTCGTCCAGGCGCCAGTGGTGCTACTTGTGCGACCTGCCGAAGATGCCATGGACCGTGGTGTGGGACTTCAGCGAGGTGGTCTGCCGCGGTTGCGTTAACTACGAGGGGGCTAACCAGATCGAGTTCCTGATAGCAAGCGCCCGCCAGCTGAAGCGGAGTCACGGCATGCAGGATGGCAACGTGAGGTCGCCCGGCCCCTCTCCCAACAAACACGGCTCCTTAGCAAGAGCAGAGCCGGGGCCGGACGGCGGAAGGCAGCACGCGGAGCGCTTTGACCGGGGAGGGAGAGGGGAAGGCGGCGGGACGACGATACGCGTGCCGCCCAACGGGCTGCACCGCGACGGGCAGCCGCCCCAAGAGATGAACCGCCAGAGCCCCAGCAGCAGCCGGAGACCCATGATCGGAGCCGCCATCCCGCCCAATCTGGTGACTCAAAGCATTGCGGGAATGCCCGGCCTGCTTGCGGGTATGCCAGCGGGTCTGACCGCCAGGACAGCGCCGATGAGCAGCCCGATGATCTTCCCGGCGCCGGTGCTGGCTGAGATGAGCCGCAGACAGCTGGGGATCGGGATCTCCTCCTTCATCACTCCGGAGCTGGAACGGGAGCTCATTTCCTCCCAGGCCAAGTCCCAGACTCAGACCCAGGCTGGCACCAGCGGCAGCAAGAGCACAAGCCTGTCTTCTTCGTCTTTTTCCATGGCTGGAGGCGTGAGCCAGACGAGCCCGAAGCCCGCTTCATCCCCGGCCAGGCAGCAACGCCCCCCGACGGCCCGGTCCGGAGCCGAGCCTCTGGGATCCAGCAGCTCCGCGGAGGCAGCCACCACTGCTGCGGCGTTACCCAACAACGGTGCCTCCGAGCTGGGGTCGGCATCTGTCAGCAACACCCATCCGACCGGAAACACGCTGTCCTGCACGCTGTGCCATGAGCGTCTGGAGGACACGCACTTTGTCCAGTGTCCATCAGTGCCTGGGCACAGGTGCGTTTTCTGTTTATATGGATTTACTGCGGTTTTTTATTAGTGCTCCAGCTAACGATTAATTTACTAATCAGCATTTCTAGACGATTAATCGTTACAAAAATTGGCGCATGACATTAAATTTAAAAATTCAAGGAAACTCAATTCTGTTTTTTAAATTAATAAAATAAAAAAATAAAAAACATTTTTAATTCAATAATGTTTCTTTAGTGCTTGATTAATCAGAGATTTAATATTATTTTACAGAATATTAAAAATACATTTAAAATTCAAAATGAAAACAATTTTTTTTATTTAAATAAGTAATCATTTTATTGATAAAATAGTATAATATATCATTCCTTTAGCGTACGCTTGATCATTTGTTGCAAGCATCTGCAGCTAAAGAATTGATTAATCAATTATTTCAATTGATGCTGAAATGATTACTTCCATTAATCATGATTAGCCTATTGAAATAATTATCAAATAATTTAGTAATTGATTAATCATTAAGTAAAATAAAAAAAATGCAATTTCCAGAGAAAACAATCAGAGCAGTAATTAAGCCAAATATGTATAAATGTACATTTATATTTAACAAAAAAAAGAACAAAATCTGTAGAGATGTTTCAGCCAAAACTCCTGAGGTTGTTTTTGCTTCTTCTGGTTCAAATTCACTAGATGAATAAGATGATGATGTATTTCAGGACCAAATGTTTACTTTCTTAAAAAAAGAAGAACTTTATTTGTTTGTTTTGCATCTTTTATTTATTTCTAATATTTTCTTTAAAAAAAAAAGGTTTAAATGGTCAAATAAAAAATCTGTAGAATATGTCACTTATCTGTTAAATCAATAAAACAATTTGTAACTAAAACAATTAGTAGGCCTGTCACAACAACAAATTTTACTGGATAATAAATTGTCCCAGAAATTATTGCAATAAATGATAATATTGACATTTTGAGATAGTGTTCAACAAAAACTAATAATAATGGCTTCTTATTGCAAGTATCCACATTTAAACTTTAAATTCTTAAGAGCATTGAACAAAGCAGTGGTAGATTAGCTCATTTAAATATCTGCTCTTCTTATGGTCTGTCAGAGTAGTTTAGCTCGCCTATTTTTTAATTTTTTAACTGAAACGCACCGAATTCCACAGCATAGCTACATGGTAAAGTTGTCAAAGTCAAGCTAGCATTGCTGAACTACTCTCCTCCCCACGCTATTTTTTTCTAAATTAAAAACTTTTTCCTGACCTTGTTATCTAGTTTATGTAATGTTTGCAATTAGTAGCAAAGCACTGCACCTTTTTTCTTTTATATATCAATCATGTATTTAAGATAAACAGCTAAAACTAATGCTAATCTTTGGCTAGCAGCAGCTTTTTTGCCCTCCAGATGGGAGATGGAAATTATGACTGGTCTATACTAGTTGTATTCTCATAAATGTTTCCCGTCTCTCATTTCAAATGCAGGTTCTGCTTCCCCTGCACCAGAGTGTACATCCAGAGCCGGCGGGGCGACGGCGAGGTGTACTGCCCCAGTGGAGAGCGCTGCCCGCTGGATAACTCTCCCAACAGCCCGCCCTGGGCCTTCATGCAGGGAGAGGTCTCCACCATCCTGGGCGCCGTTCCGGCTCCAGCGGGATCCGCGTCGGCAGCAGCATCCGGAGCCAGTTCAGGGTCAGGAGCTGCTCCAGCTTCTGGATCAGGGAGCGGAGCAGCAGGCGGCACAGGTGGAGGTGGATCAGGAGGAGTTGGAGGAGGAGGAGGAGGAGGAGACGTCACTGTTAAGAAAGAGAGAGAGACGTGATGGTGACGCGGACTGAACAGCAGCAGCAGGCGGGTTCATTTCACATCTAAAAGTTCTGCAGAAAAATGCACTTAAGTTTCAGACCCACAGCTTCAACTATAGATGTTACATTTATTAAAGGTGCAGTATCATGTAAAATCCACATTTTTTAGCCTTACATCATGTTATAATGTTTTTTTTTGTTTTGTTTTTTGTTTTTTAGAAAAAACTTGCTAAAGAGGTTTTTTAATTTGCTAAATGTATCGACGAAGTCGCTAAGTTGGCAACAGTGAGGGTGACTATTACTACCCAGGCAAATGGAAACGTGATAATATTGCTGGATAAAACTGGTTTCACCTGTAATTATTGTTGTTTGTATGTGATAATTATGGTTTTCCTTTTGTTTCTACAGATTTGGATTCAGTACAATAAGAGATGTCTACACTGGACTGCTGAGGGACCCAGAAAAGAAACACAACAACCAACAAAACCAGAAATCCTCCACTACACAGGTTCTAACTCCTCTGACTCGCAGTTCAGTTTAAACAGCATCGTAACAGTTCAGAAGCTTCTGTTTTTCATCATATTTTCCTTTAAACATCACTTTTCTCACCTGAAAAGGACTCAATACATTAGTTGTCCTCATTTAAAACGAATGTAAATTACATTTCTACTCACCGAGTCGAATCTCCAGCACAGGTCAACATCTAAACATTGGTTATAGTTGAGTTTTTGCTGCATCCTCAGTGATGCACAGGTGCTAAACATCACATTAGAAAAGCACCACAACATGTGATTTATGTCTCCATGGCTTCATGCATAACAATCCAAGTGCTTGGCTTTGTTTCTGTTTGATAAACTCAAACAAAAAAGGCTAACCTGCACTGGCTCAGTTGGTATACTAGGATCACACCAACACAGCAGCTGACATCCAGATTTCTAGTTTTTCTGTGGCTGAAAATAAATAAATTCAGTAACGTTTAGGAGCCGAAACTCGGTTCTTTCTTCTCGACACGACTGCATATTGTTTATTTTTCTGTATTTTATAACTGAATGTCCCCTAGAAAGCAAAAGGACTCCACAGAACAAAACAAAGCTAACAATAATTGTGCATTATAGAGAAATTAATGAATTTTCATAGTTTTATAGTAGAAAACGGGAAAGAAAAATGGATCAAGCTTAATGTTTTAATCTTTGATTAAACTCCAAATGATAAAAACGTGAAAACAAATTACTCTTGCTGCGCTGAAGGTGGAAGAAACAACTGTTTCTGAATTAATTTTTAATATTTGTGTCAGAGAGACCAGAAACGTCAACTTTATCTTACCCTACGATGCTAGCATGTCACTACTGACGCACATGAAATTTAATATTTTGCTTAATTTCTTGAACAAAACGAAGTTAAACGCTAATTAAAACGCCAACAACTCACATTTCCCTCAACGGTAATTAAACAGAAATGCTTTTGCACCTAGACGCACTGATATATCATCTGATAGAGGCTCAAAATTTCCTTTTCTGATCAGTTGGCGATCCAGAAATACCACCTGGTTGAACTGACAACACTCTTCAGTGTGGAAGTTATCATAGCAGGAAACCCAGAGAGCTGGACTTTGGTATTTTGCTTCCCACCTTTGAAACATTTCATCGAATTGAAGGAGACGGAGACTCTCCAGAGGCTGAACTCATAAATTACCAAACAGGTTGATTATATCAGAGCGAAGTTGCTCTGTTTTATACTTCAGAACTGCCTTTTGCCTGATTTTAAAAGGGTTGGGAGCCTTTTGGAAATCTAAGCATTTTGTAGGGAACCCTACATGCTAACCATGCTAATAGCTAAAGTAAAGATAATTTAAAATGGTGGAACTCAAAAGAGTAAAACACTGTTTTACAGTGACCGCTCTCTCCTGCACACTGTTGGATGTTACCTTTGCTACGTTTTTTAACGCTGTCAACTAAATCGACTGAAGTCGGTATAATACGGAGCTCCCTACAGCCCCCTTCTTTTACCATATCTCGCAATAAACTGGCTGAGAAATCTGAAACTGATGCCATATTGGCAGGTAACCGGCCACGACATTTTGTGCTTTTATTTCCTTTGCGCCAGCTTTATGTGACTCTTTGTGAAACAGAGAAAGGAGAACGTTGGCACTCTGCTGAAAAAAACCTGAGTGAACTTGCACCCCGCTACCTTCTTCAAATTTGACAAAATTGGTGTCAAACATTTGTGCAGCAAACATTTTTATTTGTGCCGCTATTATTTAAAAGATAATAAAAAAAGTTTCCAGAGGTCATCATTGATATCTTCATATCAAAAGGAGCACAAACAAAAAATTTTGCCGAGTTGTTTGATACCAAATTTGTTTGATTTTGTAAATGTAGTAAATGATGGCGGCACAAACCAACCATTTTTACTACACAAACGCAGCACAAACGTTTAACACAAATTTTGATAGATTTGGGTAATGTGGTTGACCTTTCGACCTTCAAACTTTCATTTAAAAAAATAAAAATGTTTGCTGCACAAACATATCGTTTAGGAAGGTGGGGGTTCTGGTGGACCTTTCACAACTTCCAGAAACATTTTTTAATATCCTTAAAATGACAGCGGCACAAACAAATATTTTTGCTGCACAACATAGCTGAGTTGATTTGTAACAAATTTGCTTGATTTGTAAAAGTAATATCTTTAAATTACTAGCAGCACGAAAATGTTTACTCCACAAACATTTGACACAAATTTTGTCAGATTGATATTTTCTAAACAAAAGCAGCACAAACATTTTTTTGCTGCACAAATGTAGTCGAGTTGATTGACAGCAATTTCTTTTAAGAAGTTGTGGCAGCTGTTTGACCTTTCATGACCCCTGGAAACATTTAATGTCTTTAAGATGATAGCGGCACAAACAAGACATTTTTGCTGCACAAACGTTTTACACCAATTTTGTTAAATTTGAAGATGCTCAGGTCTGAAAGAAATCAAGAAACTGACGCCATGTTGGCAGTTTTTATTTCCTTTACGCCAGCTTTACGTGACTCTTCGTGAAACCGAAGGAGAACGTTGGCGCGGTAAACTCGACTTTAACGTTGCTTTATGCTCACATCCAGCACAGCCTACGCTTTACCCCGAATGTATATTTCAAAAGATATCTATTGATAGGCCTAGGATTATATTTTATACTAGAATGTTAAATGTTATATACTGTAAAGATCTGTTATAGTATGTATGTGCAATCCCTTAGTCTTAGTATATGCAACAGTTTGAAATATGTTATGAAATATAATTGCGTATCTTTTTTTACTTTTTTTTTTTAAGGGAGAATCCACCTGAAAAAATTGATTCATAAAGTTTTGTTTTCCCACATATGATGAATGTATTTGTTCATTTGCCAGATTTTATTTTATGAATTAAAATGTTTGAAACTAAAGTGGGCGGGGCCAACGTTCGAGCTGAGTTTGTGTTTTGGGTCGATTCTCCCTTTATGTGCACGATGCACGCACAAACCAAAGGTCATGTTCAGCCCAACCTGATGTTTCTGGATGTAAATGTTTAATAAAAAATTATTTTTAGTTGTTTGTTGACCAGGATTCACCTGCGATGGAGTGTTAGGGTCATTTTAGATGACAGAAAAACAATAAATCTCAGTTAAAAATATTTAAAAAACTACATTTGATGTATTTACAAGAAAAATTATCAGTCGTAAATCTGCAAAAAAAAATGCAAATTTTTCATGATTTAAATAAATTTACAAATTTGTAATAAAACTAAATTTGACCATAAATGCCACTTTTGATGAAAGGAAAAATATGTTTTCAATAAAAACCTAAAAAAACATAAAAAAGTATTTAACAGAAAAAAGTACTGAAAAATCACGAATTTGCAAGAAAAAAATACAAAGTTGTCGTAATTTCAAGACATAAATTTACAATATTAAAGCTAAGATGTTCTCTGACAGAAAGTTCTGAATTTTTCAATGTTAGCCAAAATCTTAGCTTAAATATTTTAAGTATGGAAAGTATCAAACTTTTTCAGATAAATGTTTCTGATGAATTGGAGTGTTATTCATTGAAATTTCTGAATGTTTTAAATCCTTGCTTTAATATTGTAAATTTATGCTGTGAGTCATGGAAAGTTACCATTTTTATCTTGTGACTTTATAGCATTTAACATTCGAGACATTTTTTTCTTGTAAATATGTGAAATTTGACAAACTTCTATTTTTTATTAAGTTCAGTCTAGAACAGCCTTAATACTCTGTCATAGGATTCAAACGGATGTTTTTCTTCAGTTTTATCTCTCCTGTGTTCTGTTATACAATGGGATGTAATAATTAATCGTGTTCAACATGTAATATCCCTCAGATTGGCTCTGTTTTTGGAGAAATGTCTAGAGAATTTGATATAAAGTATAATATGCACTGATACGTAATGCAATCCCTCGGTAAGTGCCTTTTTAAAAACGTCTACCATCTGTCTGTGTGGGAACCTCAGGGGAAGCAGTGGACTCTGTGATGTCGTTGGAAAAACCCAAATCAGTTTCCCTCCAAACGCCATCACAGCGCTTTTCCTTTTTATCTGAAGCTTTTGTAAAGTCAGCTGGCATTTTGTTTGGCCGTTTCGTCCCCCTTTGTGTTTGGAGTTTGTTTTTATCAATGTTCTTGTTTTTGTAGAGCTTTTTGTTTTACTGCAGCTTCATGTACAAAATAGAAACCATCAATAAACGGGATGGAAACTTGTATGTTTGTCTTTCTATTTTTGACACTTCAACATCTAAAGACTTGATTATTGGGAATAAATATTTAATAAAACCCTAATAACTAAATGTTAAACACAACATATTCCAGATTGTGGAGCACAATACACATATCTGTTTTAGCTATTTATTTTAGTACTACACAGGTAGAGAACTCAAACGGTAGTTGGGTAATAGTTGCAGTTCTATTGTTTATAAGTTAGATGGGAATGAGGGGAATGCCTGTTCTGTTGTTGTCATAGCACCTACCTACCAAGATGGCCGTCAGTTACAAAGTTCACAGAACTGTGATGTCACATGACAACTATTCATAACAAATTTATTAGAGAGCTGATAAGAGACCATATAAGCAAAACAGCTTCTGCATTTTTCCATGTCGGCCATATTTGCCCAGTTACAGTCAAACAGCAAATGCATTTCTAGGCAACAAAAAAACATTTTGGGGATTTTTAAAATAGAACATGTATTATATATTCTAAACACTAAAATGTTATCAGCTTTGACAAAAACTGGTAAAAAAAAAAAAAAGTAAAGTATAGGTAGTAAAAGCTTAGTTTACCAATTCTGCCTTTTGACTATATTGTTACACTCATGTTGACAAGTTTCTTGTATTTAGTAGTATTACTATCTGACAGCATAATGGAGGTGCACTGTTCCTGGAGGTACTGCAATACCAGGTCAATGCGTGGAGAGGACGGGGCAAGCCCCTGTTCCAGCTCCTTGTTCCAAAAATCAATTTAATGCATGGTCCTCGTTTGGAGGACTATCAGATATTAAACTGATAAGAACAGAAACTACACTTGATCTTAGCCAAAAGGCCGAGAAGCGATGCCGCAGAACCGGGGAGGAAACCATTTCTTCCAGGCGGGGCTCAGTTTAACTCACGGTTCAGAAACTTTAACAATAATTTAAAGCTTTAGCAGAAACAGAGACGGTGGTGTATTTATTTTATGATGACCCGGTAGTTTTAGTGTTAGTATGTCGCGGGATATTAAACTCAATCAGTCAACAAAAGGAAAATATCCGGGTTTACATGTAACCACGTGACACGCTTTCGTCCAATAGGAAGCCGAGAAGTGAATACGACTGCCAATAAAAAAATTCACAGGTTATAACACTTTAACTCTTTGATATACGAGTAGTTGTCATTAAATGTTTTAGCAAACATTTATCTGTTAATATTTTACATTGAGGAACCTTTTTGCTAAATTAATTAACTTTTTCTGTTTTGCTGTGAATGTGTTCTGCTGCTGCTGTAACATGGATTTTTAATCTCAACTGGATTTTCCTGTGAAATAAAGGTTAATAATTTATTTCAGTTCGACTAACTTAGTTTTTAGTAACTGAGTTTATTGTCTAAAGTCTTTCAAATTCAACTCAGATTTTGGTGGATTTGGTAAAAATGTAATTTTAAGTGCAGAGCTTAATGTTTTGCATCTGCCACAAGATGGCGCTATATATCAAATAGTGCTTGGAGGCGCAGCTACAACCCTAATTTGTCCCTTTACGAGCCTTTTTGGATGACAGAAACTCTGATTTTCCCTCGGTTGATGCATATTAATCCGCCTGAACGCTGATCTGGGTCTGTCCTTCCCAACGGCCTCGGACCGGTTGATGTGTCGTTTCCTCCATTAGTGTCAGCTCATTACTGCTATTGTTAAGCCAATTAGAGAGGTGATAATGGACGGCATGGAGCCCCTATTGACAAGAAAAACAACCCGCTGAGACACAAAACGAAAGAAAATACAGAGAAGTTACATAGAAATTGACATATTTAAATAAAAAAATAAACTCTGATGGCAAAAACTTATTGGAACAGCGATCATAACGGATAAGTCGTGAAATTTTGACCATTTATAATGAATAAGCCATCATGAAAATGCTTAAATTGTATAAGCACTTAAAGTAAACACGCAAAAACACAAAATCTTACCAAGTCATTTTGGTCTAATTTCTAATAACTTAATACGCAAGAAGTAAAACAAAACTGACTTTCAAGTAACTTTTCAGCAACATATAGGAGCTTGTTTTAAGTCAATTCCTTAAAATATTTTTTTAAAGTAGTAGTTTGTCTGGCAGATTATTTTACTTATGGGAAAAAATGTCTTGTTATAAAAATAATCTGCCAGTGAACTAGAGCCGGGTTGCTAGGTAACGGGCTGGGCTTGCCTGGGGTTGCTAGGTAACGACGCAGTGTCCATTGATTGTGAAATAAATTGAATAATCTACTAGAGGAACTAGAACTTTTTCATCAATATTAATGAATTATTTACTTAATATCTTGCTGAAAATCTACTTCTAGGTTAGTTTTGTGTGCTGACATTTGTGATACAGAAATCACTTGGTAAGATTTAGTGTTTTCGTAGTAAAATGTCCTATTTTTTAACATATTACACATTGTATTTTGGTTCTAATCCCAGTTCAAACCGGTCATAAAAGCAAAACGATTTTTGCCAATTGAAATTGTAAGAGTCACATTTTAAAAATGTTTAAATCAACAGATTTTTCAGATAAATCCGTTTCGTTCCTGACAAACGTCGGTACGAAAATACCTGATATAGCAAAAAGTACAAAATGTCGAATGAGTGAAGTGATCAGAATCCAATTAAATAGGCGTGGAAGTCCTTCATTTCTGCGGCTGCTGCTTCTTTGCGGTTTTCAAGCGTTTCACATGTTTGCGCTGAAATATCCCTGCAAGCATGTTTGAGATCCCCCGTCCAGATAGTCAAATATTCCAAAGATAAACAGATTTCACTACCTGGTAAATATTTGACCATATAATTAAAATATCGACAACTGATGCCAACAACAAAAGATTATTTACTCGCTGTTGGTTTGTGCGTAAAAACAATGATAACGCTCCAGGTTTCTCAGCAGATGCGCGTATTGGACGTAGACGTCTTCTTCTTCTTCTTCTTCTTCTTCTTCTTCTCCTTCTCGTCTTCCTTTTTTGTTGTGTTTTGTTCCGCACTCGCGACCAGCTGCAGCAGGGAGGCGGATATGAAGGAAATCCCGACGTAACTCGGAATACACATCAGGCCTGGGAGCAGACGGAGGCCGTGAATGTCAATGCCTCAGCCTTAATGGGGACTGAAGGAGACGGAGCTGATGCGCATGCGGGAGGCCAGCGGGATTAGAGTCTGAGGGAGAAATCTGCATAACCAGCGTCTTTATGCCTGTTGATGGCAGAAAGATTGTGGGGGGTTTTGTGGGAACATTGTTATGATCAGGTCTCATGAAACCACGGAGAACAGAGAAAACATGCGTTACAGGTGAAAATAGGAGAATATTGAGGTATTCTGGTTTTTAATCGCTTTGTTGAGTCTGCAGATCCACTTCATAACCCTGCATCCAAACAACAGAAGATATCTGAGGTAGAAAACACAACTGTACTCAGACTCAGGAGTAACACAACTCCAACATAGTTTTATTAAATTGAAAGTAGCCGTCCAAGAAATTACTCAAGTTAGAGTAAAACAGCATTTGGTAAAATATCTACTCAAGTAACTGATCAAATGGTCAATAATTTAAATATTGAAAAAAGACGTCATCAGCAGGACAAAATATAAAGCAAAGTGGAGATTTCAGTATTTTAAAGACAAAAAGGACAATAATTCATATAATTAAAAAATAATAAAATCAGGCAAAATAACATTTTTCAAATCATTTCTTTCAATAAAAAAAAAAACTTTACCAGAAACTGCAGGTGTGTCTGAGTCTGGGGAGTTTAGGGTTAAAACATGTTTTTCATTCAGTGGGAAGAAAATCCAGAAACTTACTCAAGTAAGAGAAGAAATACGTCACAGTAATATTACTTAAAGTACAGCGTAGTAAAAATACTCCTAAAAGTTTTTTGTTTGTTTTTTTTTTCAAACAAGTTACTCAAGTAAATGTAACTAGTTTGTACCCAACTCTGCAAACAGGCAACATTTTACTTTATTTATAAGTAAGTTAACTTTTAGTTTTGAGGTTTCTTCCCCTGCTGACATCTCTCCCCGCCGGGCCAATAAACAGCACGCCAGGGGGCCACATCGGCCTTTCCGCGCGGCCCTTCCTGGATCCCGACTCGGCGTTGGGATCGGGGCGGAACCTGCAGGCGCCTTTTATAAGCGCAGGAGGAGACGCGCAGTTCCTCACTGTGTTTGCGCGCTGCGCCTCCGTCCCATCCAGAGCTGCGTCCCAACTGGTTCCCCGGCGGGAAGTGAAGACAAACGGGCCAGAAGAAGAACCCAGCGTCCCTCTGTAATTAATTAACACGATTCTGAAACAATGGATGAGTGAAAAAAATCAGAAAAATCCACTGAATTCCTCAGAGGAACGTCGCTGACGCATCGAGGAAACTTTCTGCCCGGATTTTCCATTTGCTGAGGATTGTAATTTTCTTTTTTTTAATATATATATATATTTCTCCCTAAAAAAAAAAACAAAAAAACAAACATAAACTACAGTTTTAGATATTTTTCTGCTTTCTGAAGACTTGTGTTGGGGATGTTGAGCTCTGTGAAGATGGAAGCGCACGATTTATCAGAGTGGAATACCTTTTACAGCGAGGCCAGCGAGGTAAAACCCGAGTTCACTCTTACATTTTCATCACGTTACTCAGAAATTATTTTGACTTTATTGTTACTTTTTCGTTTTTATAAAACGCGGAGCAGCTCGGAGCCTTTTTAGGTTGGCAGATGGGGGAAGAGGGACACATTTCGTTTGCGCAACAGGAGTTCGACTAAAAAAGTATTTCGATTTAAGTAAAAAAATATATACTTAAGTGTAAAAAAAACTAATTTGAATGTGTTCTAAATAATGCTTTAAGTAAGTAAATTATTTCAGATTAAAGTCAAGATAAATGTCTTAAAGGGTAAAGTTTATTCTAATATCTTCCTAGAAATAACAATTAACCTACTTTTAAAAAACGTGATATTTACAGAGATGTTTTTTATTCTAATTTAAGGTGAAATGTTTAATTTGGAGCATAAATTTGCGCTTCAATGGCTCGCCTTCTTTTGTGTTTCCGATGCGGCTGAAAGGTCGCGACCGTTCAGGTGTTAATGACGCATCTTTCCCCTCTTCCTCGCTAATTTAATTATTGCTAATTCCATCAGCAGCTTCGGTTCTCACCTCAGCCCCATGATGAAATTACCAAGAAAGAAAGAGCCTGCTAATATTTAACCAATAATCAGTAAGCGGGCTGCCTTCCTTCCCGGCGTCAGATTTACGTCTCCAAAAATACCGACAACTTCCATTAAAGCAACCAGAACCACCTGTTTAAGTTACGTTTATGGTGTTTTTGTTATATTTTGAGGTGTTTTTAGTTTTTTATTTATTTGATTTGTTTTCCCATGGCGACAGAGGAGGAGGCCGTCTGAGCGGAGAGGCACCATGACGCGTCTTTTTACGCATTTTCAGGTTAACACGGCGGTGTGAAATCCAAGCACTGAGAGGCTCATTGTGCATTGATAAGAGAGACTTCAGTTTCAAATCGCTGCTTCTATCCAGTTTGCTTCTGATTAATGTGAAAATCCTGATACTTTTAGATTAATTTGTACATAAAATCAAATTTAATCAATCAATAAATCAAGTTTATTTGTATAATTTCAGCAAAAAGGCAGGACAGAGTGAATAAAGTTATAAAAACAACATATAGTTAGAAATAATACATTTTATCGACTGCCATCATCGATACACATCGAATATCTTGCTCAATATTCCAGTTGTTATTTTTTAAAATCAACTATAAACAGGTGGGTTTAAAAGAAAGTCAGTGTTTCGGTTGTTTTACAGTTTTCTGGAAGTTTGAACATTTTTACAGAAGCAAAATTTTCAGATTTGCTTCTGAAAAATGTGAAAATCTGAATAATTTTAGGTAATTTTATAGATATAACCAACAACAAGGCAGTTCAAGGGAGTGCATCAAGTCATAAAAAGCACTAAAACAAAAAGTCATAAAAACAAGAATCAGTCACCAGTTTAGAAACCAGTAACAAACGTCACATATTTCAGTTATTATGGGTTAAAAATAACTAAGCAGGTGGGTTTTAAAGGAAGTCAGTGTTTCAGCTGCTTTGCAGTTTTCTGGACATTTGAAGCAAACTTTTCACATTTGCTTCTGACAAATGTGAAAATCTTGATAATTTTAGGTAATTTTGTAAATAAAACCAGCAGTTCAAATTAAATGTACATTATAAAAACACAAAAATGAAAAGTCATAAAAGCAACAATCACCAGTTCAGTCAATTGCCATCATCAGTGTACGAATATGCCTGGAAGTTTCCCAGAAGCAACATTTTCACATTTGTCGATTGCCATCATTGATTATTTTGGTCAATATTCCAGTTCGTTTGGTTTCGGCTGTTTTGCAGTTTTCAGGAAGTTTGAACGTTTTATGGAAGCAAAATTTTCACATTTGCTTCTAATAAATGTGAAAATTTTGATAATTTTAGGTAATTTTTATAAATAAAACCAGCAGTGAGGCAGTTCAAAGGCTTTACATCATAAAACATAACAATACACAGTCCCTAATTGAGAAACAAGTGACAAATGTTACATATTGCCGATTGCCATCTTTGATTATGTAGGCCATTATTCTAGTTAGCAACCCAAACTGTCCAGATTTGTTGGTGAAAACCGGCTTTTTGACGCTAACCAGACGTCTCCCCCTCCCATATTCAGATGTATTCCTCTTCCAGCACCATGAACCCCGGGCTGGGCTCCATGAGCTCCATGAGCTACATCAACCTGAACCCAGCCACGGCCTCCCCGGCGGGCATGAACATGGCGTACCCCAGCTCCAGCCTCAGCAGCTCCTCCCTGGCCTCCATGGGAACGGGGCCCAGCCACATGTCTCTGTCCCCGGTGGCGTCCTCCCTGTCCTCCAGCAGCCTCACCCCGCTGGGCTCCACCGCCCCAGCCTCCCTGGGCTCCCTGTCCCATTACCAAAACATGAGCCAGTCCATGAGCCAGCTGGGGTATTCCTCCGCTGGCTCCCTAAGCCGGGCCGGACCCAAGGAGATCCCGCCGAAGCCGTATCGGCGCTCCCTGACCCACGCCAAGCCGCCTTACTCCTACATCTCCCTCATCACCATGGCGATCCAGCAAAGCAGCAGCAAGATGCTCACCCTGAACGAGATCTACCAATGGATCATGGACTTGTTCCCCTACTATCGCGAGAACCAGCAGCGCTGGCAGAACTCCATCCGCCACTCGCTGTCCTTCAACGACTGCTTCGTGAAGGTGGCGCGCTCGCCGGACAAGCCGGGCAAAGGTTCCTACTGGACTCTGCACCCTCAGTCCGGCAACATGTTCGAGAACGGCTGCTACCTGCGGCGCCAGAAGCGCTTCAAGATCGAGGACAAGGCGGCCAAGAAGGGAGCCAAGAACCAGGAGGGGGCGTCGGGGAAGGGAGACCGCCTGGGGGAGGATCGGAGTCCGACTGGCGGCTCGGAAGGGGCGGAGTCCGCCCACTCGGACAACTCCCACCCCAGCTCCTCCGACGACCAGCCGCACCAGAGGAACACCCTGGTCTCCCTGGACTGCCCCCCACTGTCCTCCTCTCACCTCCACAGCCCGCCGGCCTCCTCCGCCTCCTCCTCCATGTCCCTCTCCGGATCCTCCCCCACCTCCAACTCTCTCCTCCACTCCCAAACTTTGGTCGGCGGCTCCCACCTGCTGCCCAGCGCCATGCCGCCGCATATGGACCTACAAAGCGACCCGCTCAAGTCGCTGGACCCCCACTACAACTTCAACCACCCATTCTCCATCACCAACCTCATGTCCAACGAGCAGAAGATGGACCTCAAGTCCTACCAGGACCAGTTCATGGCCTACAACAGCTACGCCAGCAGCTCGCCGGTGGGAGTCAAGCAGATCTACGACAGCTCCAGCCCAGCCGCCATGGACTCCGGAGCGTACTACCAAACGCTCTGCAGCCGCTCGGTGCTCAACGCCTCCTAATAAGGACAAACACACACACACATTCACACACAGACCTTTCTGCAAACGGTGAACCAAGATGGAGGTCTCTCTTTATAAAATGGACACCAAAGCTCTTCGAGGAACCGGAAACAAACTGTTTGCTTTTCTCAAAGAAGGAGACTGTGTCGTTACACAAGAAGCGATGAAGAAGATGCAGCTAACTACTTTCATTACAGGCAGAGTTATTCCAACACCATTTGTGGCGCCCGCTCTAGAGTGCCACCCCTACACTGCAAAAACACAAAATCTTACTACTTACTACTTAGCATTTTTGTTCTAGTTTATAGTGCAAATATGCTAACTAAACTAAACTAACTTACAAGTAAATTTTAAGCAAGAAAAAGGAGCTTGATTCAGTCAACAATTTTTGTTGAAAAAGTTCTAGTTCCACTGGTAGAATATTCCACTGCATCGTTACCTAGCAACCCCAGTCAAACCCAGCCCGTTACCTAGCAACCCAGTTCCAGTTTGTTTCACTTATTACATGGGAAACATGTCTCTTTATAAGTGAAATAATCTGCTGGTGGATCTAGAGCTGTGTTGCTAGGTTACGAGTTGGGTTTAGCTGGGGTTGCTAGGTAACGGTGCAGTGGAATACTCTGCTTTTTCATAATATTAAGGAATTACTGAATTAAAACAAGCACCTCTATCTTGCCGAAAAGTTACACGTAAGTTAGTTTTGTCTTGTTTCAAATGTAATAAGACATTTGCGCTATGACTTAGAGCGAAAATACTTAGTGAGATTTCGTGTTTTTGTGTCAGATTCTGTCTCTGCAGGGCGAAAATTAAACCTGTATACAGTGTAAATAAAGGGAACATGCAGGGGGGAGAGGATGAGATTTGTGTCTATTTATGAAGGGAATAAATTTTAATATATCTTGCACTGGAAAAAGAAAACGGGTAACCCAACTT
Source organism: Poecilia latipinna (assembly GCF_001443285.1). Classification (NCBI taxonomy): domain Eukaryota; kingdom Metazoa; phylum Chordata; class Actinopteri; order Cyprinodontiformes; family Poeciliidae; genus Poecilia; species Poecilia latipinna. The sequence goes on from NW_015112631.1 coordinate 903,162, forward strand.
TTAAAAAATGAGTTAATTTGCTACAAGCAATCAAATTAAGTTTATCCAAGTAAATTTATTAAGTTTATTAAGTTGTCAAATGTAAATAAAGTAAGCTTATTTCGACATGAAACAAATTAACTCAGTTTTTTTTTAGCTGGAGTGCCGTTCTCTTTTTTTTTCAGTGAAGTTGCGCCGGTTACAACACAAAGCTCAATTTTCAGGTTACTGCTTCAGTAATTTCAGCGTTACAGCAATTTCTTTTTGCAAACCTTAAAGTCCTGATAGAATAAAACAAAGCAACTGTGGTAAGAAAAAGACTTTAAAAAAATGTACAAAAAGTTGTTTTCATGGCCCAAGATGTTCATGTTGTTCCGAAAACATGGCGGCGAACAGTCAGTTACCGAAAAACGGAGGGAGAGATGCACTAAGAGGAGGATTTACATACAGTACTTTGCACTCTGGAGCTCCCACAGGCCAGGTGAGCTGATAGCGTGTGTGTGTGTGCGCGCGTGTATATGTGTGTGTGTGTCTGTGTGTGTGTGTGTGTTACATCATCGCCCTCCTTGTGTCGGAACGGGGGCTGGGGGTGTCAAGTGACCCTCCGACGTCCAAAAAGTGCCTTTTCTTCAAATGCCTGCTGATCTGATAAGAGATCGATCTGCTGAAGGATTTTTCTTTTTGTTTTTTGTTTTTTTTGCAGGAGTTTCAGGTCACATGATGTTTAAGTTTCAAACAGAAATGTCTTTTATTTAAGCTATGTTGCTTTACGAACTCTGAAAGTGTGCTGATATAATATATATTTTTGTTTTTTTGTTCTGTTTTTGTTTCTGTTGTTGGTGGTTTTACATGTGATTAAAATGATTCATTTTTCTTATTAAAAAAGGCAAAAATGTGGGGAAAACATTGTGCTTTTTTTATTTTTTTTTTAAAATGAAAACGTTTTATGTGCAGGATTACGTCTTTTTTTTTTTTTTTCGTCCAGTCAATCAGTCTGGCTGCGTTTAGCAGCAGCTTGTTGAAACCAAATGACTGTGGAGTGCGACATGTCAGACTAAACACGCTCAGATCCCGCTGAGAGACTCAAAGCTCTTCGCTTCCGAGTCAGACCGAAGTTTCCCGAAAACTGACGACCTTTCCTGTTGACCCAACTAAAGGAAAACTAACACAAGAAACAACTAAAACAGAGGAAAACATGCAGCAGATGATGTTAAAACATGACAGAAATCTGGTTAAAAAAAGTTTAAATGTTGCAGTTTTGCACTTTGAAAATGGTTTTTAAGTTAATCGCTTAAAAATATCAAACTTAGCAGCAGTAATTTGAAAATTAAAATAAAAAAAACAACTACAAGCTTTTATTTATGTTAAACCAGTGCACTAAAAAAGGAAACTAATTTTACTTGTAATTAAATTAATTTTACCCAAATTTATTATTTTGTCAGTGTAATTTATTTACATTGATACGTAAATAAATTAAGTTTGACAAACTTAATTTGATTACTAACAACAAATTAAATTGGAGCTCCATTTTGTTTTTGTTTTTCAGTGTAGATAATTGACAAAAATTCAGTTTTCCCAAAATTTTAAACAAATAAAAAAAGTGTGCCATGCACACGCATACCCTGAATGCAACATTTCAAGGAAACAAGATGGAATCAAAGTTTCTATGGAAGCACTTAACTGCCAGAACTCATTTTCATTTTAACAAGGTTTTAAAATGACTTTATTTCTTATTAAAACACGATTAAATTCTGTAAGGTTGGATCTGTAAAACAGCAACACCTATTGGGATTTTTATATGTCATTTAAAAGAAACAGGAGACGACAGAGTCCGAGGACTGAAAAACACAAAATCTTACAAAGTATTTTTAGTCCAGTTTCCAATGCAAATATATTAGTACACTTGGAGGTAGGCAAAACTAATTTACAAGTAACTTTTCATTAAGAAACATGAGCTTTTTTAAAGTAAATAATCTATAAATGTTGATTAAAAAGTTCTAGTTTCACTGGCAGATTAACTTATTTTCCCATGAAATAATCAGCCAGAGGAAAGAGTATTTTCATCAATATTAAGGAATAATTGACTAAAATCAAGTTCCTACTTCTTGCTGAAAAGTTACTTGTAAGTTAATTTTGTCTTCATAACAGCGTTTAAAGACTGAAAATGAGAAACGTTTAGCTCTTCTTTCTGTCCTCCCCTCTTCTTTACTTTTTTAAATCACAGTCTGAAATTATTATTTATGATGAGGTCCCTACAGGTTTTCATGTCAAAAATGAATGTTTCTCAGAAATATCTGGATGTATATTTGCATTTTAAACATTAAATCCCCAATTTTACTATGCAATTAAATAATATCTTTCTACTAAGGCAGAGACGGACGGAAACAAATATTTTTGTATGGATGGATGAAAACAGAGAAAATGGATGGACGGATAAAAAATCTTTTTATACTCCATCTTTTATTCAATATTCATCCACAAAAATACTTTAAACTAGGCAAATTATCTCTGGAAGACACATAAACCCAAAATTTTCCAGAGTTTTCTGTCACTTAATTTTCAAACTAACAACTAAGTAGCATTAAAACATCTTAAACCTCAGTAAATACCAATCAAATCCAATTTAAAAGTTACTGTAAAGTCTCCCTGGAAGTGAAACAGAACAATATTTTGGTAAAAATGTAACTTATACCTCAGGAAATGGTGACTTGTCTTCAGTTACTATGGTGACACAGTTCGTCACCTAGCTTCCACACAGCTAGCTTACACAGCTAGCTTTAGCGCGGCTAGCTCGATAAGATAAACTAGCGTCTTACCTGTTATGTTCCTCACACACACCGGAGGTCGGCCCAGGTGTGACCGACCTGACCGACTCCGTCCTCGGGGGGAAAAAGAGATTAAACTATTTACACGGAATAACTCGGTGTGGGGTTTGAAACGGCAGCAGTTTCAACCGCCTCTCCTGTAATCTGTAACCCACGGTTGACCCACTTTCTGAACGTGAGAATCTGGCAAAACAGATACGAGCCGCCGATAAACGTCTGGATGGCCACAATAAAGATATGATTTAGCTTCTAGTTTGTGGGGAAATCCGTGTTTATCGCACTTTTCTATTACTGACTGTGTTTACATCATAAAATAAATCCACTCTATTAGACATCTACGTTATTTTTTCACCCGTTTTGTCACATTTGTTTGGATTTTTTGAAACACAAACTAGTCTACTATTGGAGAGTGGAAGGGAAAGGATTCTCTTTTTGATGTTCATTTTGTTTTTACAAAAAAGCTTTTGCATTTAGTTTTCTTCATTCATTTTCCACTAAATCAAATGAAATTGCATCCAAAAGCTAAGACAAAATTACCTGGTAAAATACAACACAGTGCAAAAACACAGAATCTTTCCAAATATTTTGTTTAGTCTATTTTACAAATATGTTAGCACACTTGAATTAAGACAAAATTAACTTACAAATGACTTCTCATCAAGATATAGAAACTTGTTTTAAGTCAATAATAACTTAATATTGATGATTATTTCTCTAATAATAATATATAATGGGGAAAATGTTTAGATAAGTGAAATAATCTGCCAGTGGAACCAGATAAAACTGTAACTCAACCTTAAATTTTCATAAACATTAAGGATAGGAAACCATACACTGTCATTACATAACCCTGTCTCCTCTGATAATATTGGCCATTTTTCTCAAATGTTTTGTTAAATTAATAAATATTTTTCAGATCTATGACTATTTTTGCTCTTTGTTGCTACAAAATTAAATGGCTGACTGAATGGCTTTGGAGGCTGCTTTGCTTTCATATTCAGAAAACCTCTGAAGAAGACACCAAACTCAACTTCCTTCTTCAAAACAAAAATCAAGTGCTGTGAAATTTTAGCAGTTGTGGGATTTCTCTTTTGTCTTTAGCTAAAGAATACGAGTCATTTCTCCCGCCAACGCTAGGCTAAGGCATTTGTTTTGGTTGTAGTTACCCAGAATGCTCTGTGCTGTAGACCAGTTCCTGCTTTTGCAGCTGTCTCCGGTCCGCTTGGCGTTCACATATGAATTCAATATGCACCAGAGTTCACTTCAACCGAACCCAGACTGAGGTTCGTAGGCGGACCAGAGATAATTTTTTTGTCTGATTGTGAATTCACACCTCCCCAAATAATAGGGGAAGTCTGTGTTTGGTAATGTTGCCAACGTAAATATACTGCTGCTCTAAAATACTGTTTGAAGAAGACATGAAGTTTTCTTACTTCCTCCAAATTTCTTTTAAATGACATCCCGTCTTGCTTCATATGATTTGGTGATCGACTCCCCCTAGTGGCCTGGAGGACTTCTGTTTTGGGGAGCCAGTTTGCAATTTGCTGTTGATTTTGCTATTTGCAACATTTTTCCTTTTGCATCTCACCATTTTTTCTGCAGTTGCAGCATTTTCTTTTTCTTTTTTTTGTGTGTGTTTTGGATTTTCGTGTCTAGTTTCTTGCACAGATTTCTTAGTACACTTGAAATAAGACATAACTGACTTTCAAGTAACTGTTCAGTAAAATATGAGAGTTTGTTTGAGAGTCAATAATACCTTAATATTGATGAAAAAGTTTTAGTTCCACTGGCAGATTATTTATTTTATAACATGGGAAAAATGAAATAATCAGTTGAAACACTATTTTTCATAAATACTGAGGAATTTAAAAGAAGCTTCTCAATCTCACTAGAAAGTTACTTTTAAGTTAGTTTTATCTTATTTCAAGAGTACTAAGATATTTTCCCTAGAATAGACAAAAAGTAGTAAGATTTATATCACTTGGTTGGATGTTCTTGGATAAATTTATCTTTATTTTCATGCAAACAAATATGATTGGAAACAAATTACAGTTTGTGAGGATTAAAACGATGCTTGTCTACTTAGTGTGTCATCATCAAGGAGGATTTGAAGCATATTGAGTCTCTATGCTCTGTTGAAGACACGTTGATGCTGCCTACAGGCTTTCCTGTGGGTGACAGATACCAGAAGTACAGCATGCAGACCTGAAGAAAAATCTCCAAGCTGCAAAACACTGAACTTCACTGCAAAACAAAGAGCAGTTTCATTCTGCAGGAGTTCCAGTTGCTGCTTTGATTAATTAATTTCAGCAAAAAAACATGAATAAAGGAGGAAAACTACGGAACAAAGAGAGAAAGGGTGGCGTGTTTTAAGGAGTGCAATGCAAATGAGGCGGTGCATCCTGGATCCTGTTAGCGGGACAAACTGTTTATACTTGTCACAGCCTGAGGAAAGAGAGAGCGAAGGGAGGGAGAGAAGGAGAGGCTTTCAGTTTAGCCCTCAGGACAAACTCTCGGTTTCTTGTGAAAAATAAATAGGTACAATGAGAAAGCGATAGGAAAGTCAGTCATCGAGTCAGGCTGGTAATTTGAAACTGATCTTACAAACACATCACACGGATGAGCTACTGGTCGCAAAGTGTTCCCTGTGAATCAGTAAATATGCACCACTTTTGGCGCAAAAGTCATGAATGTTAAATTAGTGTCAGTTAAGATGCACCTTTTCCTGGTTTTAACATTAAAACCAGGATTTCTATTTAAACAACCTGAGTCGATGCTCTGCAGACACACTTTTAGTTGTAGTTTCTACCAGTTTGAACATTTAGATGCTGAAAACCTGCCTCAAAATCAGCAAGAGCAACTATGATCAGCAACATTTAGGTTTTACCACAAATTACTCTACTACACTGTAAAGACAAAATATTACCAAGTATTTTATTGTGGTTTCTAGTGCAGCTGTCTTTGTACACTGTTAATGAGTCAAAACTAACTTGGAAGTAACTTTTTTGCAAGATATGGGGGATTCATATAAGTCAATAATTCCTTAATATTTGATGAAAATGTTCTAGTTCCACCGGCAGATTATTTCATTTATAACAGGACATTTTCCAAATGTTACAAGTGAAATAATCTGGAATTACTGACTTAAAACAAGCTACTATATTTTATTGAAAAGTTACTTATAAGTCAGTTTTGTCTTATTTAAGTGAGCTAAAATATTTGCACAAGAAACTCGACCAAAAATACTTGGTAAGAGCTCTGGCTCTTTCTCTGTGTGACTTCTCACATAATTAAAACACAGCTCATCCTAAACATGCTAATGCTAGCAGAGCTGCTGATGGGATAAAACAAAGCAAATTGTTCTTGTTATGAGCAGAAACGGGTCTGGAGGTTGGTTTGGACTCAGAGCAGCTCAGAGAGGATTCGTTCAGTCAGACTGACGGAGGCGCCGATAAGCGGCTGGACTTTGCTCCGGCAGCCGTGGGTGTTGCAAAGAGGCCCGAGATAAACTGCTGGCCTGGGAGACGAACGCAGTACAGGAGGCTGATTGCATTTAACCTGTTGCTGCTGGGTGTGTGTGTGTGTGTGTGTGTGTGTGTGTGTGGAGGGTATCGATCCAAACTGCACCATTCGCTCAACAAAAAATAAAAGGAAATAAAGGAGACTAAATCCTCCTTGATGTTAGGCAACGTGGCTCAAGTTTATGTTAAGTTTAATTCTGAGTAACATTAGCTGCGTTTCCATTACTAATTTGCTCAAAACTTTCTCAATATTCTTCTAAGGTTGAAACCCCCCCTCACAATTTTGCGATTGTTTTATTTCCATTAAATAAGAAACACAATTAAAATAACTTTTGATTACATTTGTTCACACGATGTCATTGAAAAAACATGCAGCGCCATCATGCTCCAACTACTTCCTGTTGTCGTCTTCTTTGTTGTTTCTGTCAGTAGTAACATCCTGTTGTTGATCATATGACTGTGGTGAGGTGAAAAAAGTGTTTCCATTGCAGTTTTGTGAAATAAACCAATTTCAATATGGCCAAAAACCTTTCTCACTCTACCAACACAAACTTTTTATAGAAAAACATTTGTTTTTTTATTGCCGTGTTTCCATTAAGCACATTTATTTTTGTAGTTTCCATTTGCGCAATTTTATGGTTATTGGTAACATAGCTAATGACCATATAATTGAGCAATTGAAATGTCAAAAATAATCTTTTTAACATGAAAAGTTTTTGTTTTCAAAATTACTGTGTTTCCATTAAATTAATTTATATTCCTAATTTCAAATTGCGCAATTAATGGTCAACATAGAAATACAGCTACTGGCGGAAGCCACGAAGAAGACGACAGGATATAGTTGGAGGATAATCGCGCGGCATATTTTTTAATGATGTGTGATGTTAATTACGTTTCTTATTTAATGAAAACACAGCAATTGCCAAAATTGTGTTTTCTCAAAATTCGCTAAATATGGCAAACTTTTTGCGCACATTTGTAACGGAAACGCAGCCGCTGCTTCCATTGCGACTGAACACCTGCTGGTTTTGTCAAGTCAATTCATGGAACATGAGCTTCATTTGTCCTGAAGATAAAAATTCGTGTCATCCAAGAAGATGTAACTTGTTGCCAAGAATGAACGAAGATAAGGATCTAACTGTCATGTCGCAGATTAATATGCAACACCTGCGTCTCCTCCTGTTTCAGGATGACTGGACGTGCGCGGCAGGAAACGCAGGGTGTAATATCCTGAAGATCTGTGACGGCCGCCTCCGATCCCGCTGATGGCCTCGGGTTGTATCTATGAAGCGCTTGGAGAGGGAACCGAAACGAAGGGGAAACCCCCAGTGTGCGCGGCTGTTTGTTTCATCAAATAATCCAGGAGATAGCTTCTCTTCCTGCATCTCCATCGTAAAATCACTCAATCATTCAAAAGCAAACAACCGCCTTACCTCGCCTCAGGCCAAACAAGCTCCCAGAGAGTCCTTTTGCTACACACAGTTTACTGTAAATTATCATAGTTATCAAAGAGATCATCTTTAACCGCTCCACAACAATTATAATGGCAAACATGGAGTCACAAATAAGAAAATAACATGTCTGGTTGACGGTGTTCAGTTGAATATGGACTCAATAAACGGTTTGTCCATTACGGCTGAAACGAGTAATCGGATTAATCGTGATTAATTCATTTAGAATAAAAATCAACTAATTAAGTAATGGATTTTTCTAAAATAACATATCCAGAGCACCAATTAAGCCTAAACTGTACAAAAAAATATCAAAATTTTGCATTTGAAATGACTAACTAGATTAATTGGGATTAATTCATTAAAAAAAAATTAATAGTCTAAATTAATCCAACTAATTATGATTAATTTATTTGAAAATAATTATCAACTAATTTAGTAAGTGATTAATAAAAAATGTAATTTGCTGAAAGAACAATGCACTCAGAGAACTAGTTTAGCCAAAATTATACTAAAATAACAACATTTTGCATTTGAAACGATTAATCGGATTAATTATGATTAAGCAATTGTTGATTGATTTAGTAATCGATTCATCATTAACTCAAAAAAGACAATTTGCTGGAAGAACAACTTATTCAGAGCAGTAATTAATTCAAATCTATACAAAAAATATCTACATTTTGCATTTAAGATATAAGAAAAAATTTTTTTATGTAAACATGTTTTTCCTAAAACTCATCAAATGAAAATTTTAACTTCATCTGGTTCAAATCCTGTAAAATTGCTGTAAAAAATGTTTGTAGCAGAAAGCAGATAATGTAGTCTAAACAGCAGCTACACATGCTAATACAAGTATTAGCACACTTGCTCAGGGGACAACTGATTCATAAGATATATATTTTTTTCTAGTTTTTAGGCCCTCTACCCCTTTCTGATGCCGCCCTGGGCAACTGCCCATATCAAAAACCGCCACTGTAAAAATGTTTTATTGCCTCAAGCCACATATGTCTGAAGTTTTTCAGTTTTCCAAGGTTTTATATTCAGGAATGCTAAAAGGAAGCCATTTTGTTTTAAGTTTGAAAATTCCTTCTCCACTCATTTCCTATGGAGCAGCCATTGTCCTCATCCCCTTTCTGATGCTGCCCTGGGCAACCGCCATAATAAAAACCGCCACAATTTCAGATCAGAAAACACAGAAGTCAAAGGTGTCACATTTCTCCATCGCGGCTGTAAATTAGCCGATCCACAAGTGGACTGTAACGGTACCAGGAGGGTGTGAGGAGGCATAAAAGGCCCGGAAGTGTGATGAGGCCTTCAGGAATGCTGGCCAACATCTGGGAGGCATGTGTTGGGTCGGACTGCCTGTGTGCGCTACCGGCTAGACTTTAGGACAACACCAGTTGAATTGAAGGGACAGCCTGCTGTAAATCTCAGGCCGAATCTGGACACATAGACAGAGACACACAGGGCACGTCCAAGGCTTAAAACAAGCTCCTATAACTTGCTGAAAAGCTACTTTTAAGATAGGTTGTCTTATTTCAAGTGAACTAAGACATTTGCACAAGATACTAGACCAAAATTACTTGGTAAGATTTTGTGTTTTTGCAGTATAAGTTGCAACAGCCCTATATTGCACATATTAAAAACACCTTGCTAATTTGTGGTTGGACACCCTTTTACACTTATAATGGCTGTAAACTGTAAAATTAAAATGTTGTACACTGCAAAACCAAAATTTTGTCAAGTAATTTTGGTCTAGTTTCTAGTGGGAACATCTTCGTACACTTGCATTAAGACAAAGATAATTTACAAGTAACTTTTTGGCTAGCTATAGGAGCTTGTTTTAAGTCAATAATTCCTTAATATTGATACAGATGATAGAACGTTCCACTGCGCTGTTACCTAGCAACCCCAGTTAAGCCCAGCTCGTAACCTAGCAACATAGTTCTAGATCAACTGGCAGATTATTTCACTGTGGAATTGGTGAAATAATCCACCAGTGGAACTAGAATATTTTTCTTTATACTTTATCAGTATAAAGAAATTATTGATTTTAAATAAACTCCTATTTTTTGCTGAAAAGTTACTTTTTTATTAGTTTTGTCTTACTTGAATTGTACTAAGAAATTTCCACTAGAAACTGGACAAAAAATTACTTAAGATTATGTGTTTTTGGTATGTTTACATTACTTTAGCATTAGCTTTTGCTTAACACCATGTTGGCAGCCGTTAATGTTAGCAGAACTAATACTATGATTTGGGCTTGAAGGTTAACAAAGCTAACTTTATAGTTAGTAATACGTTTCACTGTTTGTACTTGTTTTCCCTCTTTTTCTTTCTCCTTTTCTTTCAAGCACTTTGACTTTACAATTGTTATATAAAATTTGCTCTATTTTTCTGCCTGTATTGATGTCAGCATTTACTCTCACCAACCTAGCTAATGTTCAAGCAGGACCATGGATCAGACTTTGGAAACTTATGGGTTTGCTTTGATTTACAGCCAGATTGAATGAGGAAAAATAGGAAATATTTATTTTCAATTTACTCTAATGTGCAAAAAATAAACACCTTTAAACCCACCCAGGTCCACTTTAAATTACTTTTAAATGGTCAGGCAACAATTGAAAACCAGAGAATTTATGAACCATTTATCTTGGTAATACAGAACCTTTGCTACTCTGCTACTACTTTAATGATTTGCTTTCATGAAGGTTTACCTTCATAAACAATTATCCCATTAAGTGCAAATGAAAACACCTCTTTGTGGGTGGCTGCATGTCATAAATCCATGTTTGAAAAGTAGTTTGTTGGAAGAATATATTAAAGTAGCCAACTGGAGGAACAACATACCTTCACAGAAGCTATGTCCTTTTGGCATGATTGTGCAGTTGCCGTAACAACAAATTGATTATTTTATTCCAGGGGTCGGCGGTGAGTCAGGAGGCACCGACTGGAATGTGAAAGGTTTGATTCTTCAGTCTGCATGTCAGAATCCCGTCAGGAACAGATACTGACCCCACGTTGTCCACAACGTGCTCATTGGTATGTCTCTGAGTGTGTGTGTGTGTGTGTGTGTGTGTGTGTGTGTGTGTGTACGTGCGTGTGTGTGTGTACGTGCGTGTGACATACAAATACATTCAGTTTGTAAAGTCAAAGACATGCTTGCGAAGGGGTGAAATCGACAGGATTTTAATAGTTCTGCTGCTAAAGATGTTAAAAGACTTAAAATAAATTCAAAAAAAAAATTCTACATTAAAGCAAAGTATGTAGCTTTTATAAAAACATATATTTTACATATTTGTTGAAGCTGTCTCTATGTCGAGAGAGTGTGGTATGAGACCAGAAACAACCGATCAGAGTCAAGAGGCGGGTCTTAGCGCTGTCAATCAACCTGCGCTCTCTGATAGCTGGTCATGAATGCTAATGCTAGTTAGCACGACAGCTAACGACGGCTGCTAAACAGTTTTCCTGTACAGTAAGTAGTTTCTTTGTCATTAGCACACTTAGCAAGGAGTACATGAGATTGATTGACAGCGCTAAGCCCCGCCTCTTGACTCTAATTGTTTGTTTTTGGTGCTTCTTCAGATGACAATAGTGACTAAGAAGGTGGAGGAGATCGATCGTTTCAACAAATATGTTAAAAAATGTATTTTGATAAATGCTACATCCTGCAGCTTTAAGAAAATCAGTGTGAAATCAAACATTAGTTCCCACTTTCTCTTTTATTTTAATTAGAAGGACTGTGATTAATTTTATGGTCAAACAAGCATGGCGGAGTGATGCTGTGGGCTCGTTTCTCTACCAAAACAACAAAAAAGTTAAAGTTCAACTGGACAATCATTGCTAAATATTAAGATTACATTGACATAGAAATGTTTCTACAAATGCAAATTAACCTTTTTAATGACCAACTTAGTTTATCAAGGGAGCAATGATTCTTTGGCTTTTATGTTTATTGGCTTAAAAAAAATATATTTAATGCACATATGTAAATTTATTAAACAATTCCACATATGTTGACTGCAGAAATGACTTTTTCTTTTATCTAATGGTTACAAAATGTCCACCACCTTTGTTTAAAGATATTTATTTTTGTGCAAGTTATTTTAAAA